>NC_056601.1:32508426-32808426 GCF_018340385.1 Cyprinus carpio | reverse complement strand
GTCTGCGAGCCGCCCGTCGCCATGATGGCAGGCGAAGACTCTGATACCACACAGATATTCGAGTGTGGAGAAAAACGGGTTAAAAAAGTTACAAGAGATTATTAAATACACCAAGGTTCAATGAGAACTGTGCAGGCTGTCAGGAAACAAGAAGAAATGAAGAGTATTTTGGGCAGGAGGGTGTTTGGGCAAGAAGAACCCATGTGTAACAGGATCAGGGAGATGAGACACTTTCCCATGGATGGATTCCAGGTCAGCAAAGTTTAAGGTTGTATGATTTTCTGTTTTTCAATATCACACTAAAATTTGGCAAATATGTAAAACTGTCAAATGACACCAGGACGATCACACAGAACTAGACTAATAATAGAGTCAAATGCAGAAATGGTGAGAAACCGTGTGTGTTTATGTGTGTGAGTGTGTGTGTGTGTGCTTGGCATGGGGCCATCGCATGGTATTGGGGTCACAGGGTATCAGGTGTGTGTTATGGGACAGAGATGAACATAACAGAGCAAGAGGGGCAGATCAACCACGTCTGTTCCCGTGTCTTGAAGTGTTGGATGTTTGGTCATCAAGTTTTGGACGTCTTTTCACCTGTTTGTTTACTTGGTGCACTGGAATCCCTCTAGCTTTATGAACAATGGTTATTAAATGGTTAAATGTTGCAAAGCAAATGAGAAATGTGTACATTCTAGCTAACATGTTAGAGAGCATTTAAAATATCTACTAATATTACATTTTTCATGAAAATATACATTTTGCACCACAACAGGAAACATTGTCAGGATTTTACTGCTGTGAATGTTCCTGTCCATTTGTATAAACAGAAAATATATCAAAAGCTATACACTGGAGAAACTGAATATTCAAAACAAATGTTAAAGGTTCTATGTTTATTAATTCTATGTTATTGATAATTATTTATAGTATTGAATAATTATGATAATATATATACATTATTCTAGTATTGCTGATGTACTATTATTTTTTAATATTTTGATTTTTGTAGGCTTTTATTTTTATATTTTCTGTTTTCATTGCAATTTTAGTTAGTTCTTTTTTTTTTTTACATTTATTCATTTTTGTTGTTTATTAACATCTGCGAATAGTTTTTTTTTTTCTGTTTTAGTTTTCTAGCTTATTCTTGCTGAAATATAAATACCGGCAATAATTTTATTTTATAGTTTTAGTTTTATCATTAGTTAACTATAATAACCCTGATATAATAAGTTGACTTTGTTTAAAGTGTTTTTTAATATTGAAACCTTATATATATATACCTTAAAATACTTGATATAATATAAAAGCAGACTTTTTTTATTTTATTAAGGATTCCTTATTTTTTATTACTTTATTCTGAAACAATTATATACACATACACATGTGTGTGTCAAAACTTTAATATATATTTAAATATTTTTAATTATGTTATCTTTAAAAAGTAGATATTTGTCCATATTTTTTATTATTTTATATTCTATTTTTATGAAATGTGTTAATGTTCAGGGTTTACAACATTCCATATTCAAAATCCATATTCACTTTTCCACAGACTATTTTAGATTTTGCATTAACATCTCAAATTTACATTACAAAGAGCACAATCCATTCTGCATATGACCAAAACATAATACAACAATCTCTGCTCACACTCCCTGAAAATGCAACAAACCACAAAGAAAATCATGAACGCAGAGGCCATCAAATGGAATGTTTTAAAATAATTTATTAGGATCTTTTTACTTGAAAATTTCCAGAAGTGAAAACTAAAAAAATACAGTAAAGGGACAGCGGACCAGCGTATTTGAGCATCAGGTCACAGTGTTGACGTGCAGCTCCACAGCAACGGGACGGAGCGCCGCCCACTGATGCTTTCCAGTTCCGCCGCTGACCCCCTTCAACAAATCCTCCAAACAAACAGCCAACATGTACGGTAAAAATCTGAGAAACTTTCAAGGGGTTAAAACGGATCTTGAAAAATATAGCTTTTTTCTGAAAAATAATTCTTAATGCCACATAACCGCCGTCGTATTCGTACCACCGTTAACGGCGTTCATTATTACTTGAGTGTAAAAATAACTTATTGCTTTTTGTTGGTTAAATAGTTACAGTGTGTGCCGTGCAGTAGTTTTGTGAGGCGTCCCTGTCAGCTGAAGTTTCAGTCGTCACGTGACAACTGCTCCAAAAAGAGGGTACAAGTGTCAAATGGAAGACTGGAAATGAATGCAATTCAGTAGAAATCAAACAGATCCAAAAAAATCACTCTGGATGCGTGTTATTAGTTAAGCGTAACAATTTTCCCAGAAGGCCTCAATTAGAGCTGTGTTGTCAGAGACGTTCCTCTCCATTACTGGCAGAGACGAGACAGTTTCAAAGGTGGCAGTTGAATGCATGTAAACTAACATCCATACTTCAGTTACACTCACACACGCATCCAAACACACAACGACAGGTGTAACAGCGCTCAGACTCCTTTGCTTTGTAAATTTGTCCTTCATTTCTTCAAAAAACAGCATTGTACCATCGAAAAACAAAAAGAAAAAGTAGAATGGGAAAGATTTACAATAGAAGTACACTGCGCAAAAAAATTATACATATAATATATATTTCCAAAAACAGCATGAAGAGAAGCCCAGCAGCCGTGCTCTTCGAAACTGAGGTGGATCAAGACCGCGTTTCTGTTTCCCAAAAACGGGACCAAATCATTTGCTCTAATGGAAAACGCAACCTGGTTTGTCAGCGATGCGGTTTGAGGCCTCATAAATGACAGCAAACATCAAACAACCTGGTTTCCGAATGGTTTAAAATTCACGAGCGTGAGGATTCATACAAAACCAAAACAACCGAAAGGTCTGTTGATTAGGACAATTTAGACCGAAAAAGCATCAAAAGTTTGATCGTAGTACAAATGGAGTCGAAAGTGAGAGGAGCACAACCAAAGACCCACATCGGTCCAACTTGGTTATGAAACTAGTCTCAGAAACGCAAGATTCAATGTGAAGAAAGATGTTTGCATGTTAAAAACCACAAAGGACCCTCAACCCTCCCGCAACCCCCAGCCCATCGTTCAATCCGATCCCTCCCAAAATCCATGCAATATGTACAGTATCTACAAAAAGAAGCCAAACAATGAGCCTCAACATGAGCAGAACCCATTTCTGTGTAAAAATGTGTCAAATATTATTACATCTGAAAAGAAGGCAGATTCACGAAGAAAATTCATGAATGAGGCCCGATGTTTCTCATGTAAAAATCAATTTTGAGAAAAAAAATAACAGATTCAGCTTACGAATGTTCGTAATACGTTATAAATGCTGTGTAAAAACGACCAAAATATACATTTTTGTCCTGTTTTTTTTTCTTCGTTAATTTGATTCATTCTCACGTATTTGTTCTGTGTTGTTTAGATTTGTTTACAAACCAAACAAATCTTTTTTTGTTTTCAGTTTCGTGCTCCTTCTCTCTATTTCTCTATCTTGACGTAATCCGTTACAGCATGAGTACAGTAAAAACATAAAAACACAGTTAGCAAAAATACATAACAAATGCAGAAAAACTTATTTTCTGAAAAAAAAAAGCGAAATTCCTTGTGTGTTTCCGCATGTACAATCAAACAATATTGTTTTGACAATGTTTTTTTTTTTTTCTTCATTTTTTTCTTTCAAAAGACGGCAGCATATAGTAAATGAGTTGGATACATCAGGAAGAAAATACGGGATGAGGAAAACGAAAAGTGATGTTAGTAGAGAATAGAGAAAAAGAAAAGGTGGAAACTCCAGAGCGGAGTCAGGAGGGACCGCAGCCGCCCGTGGGGTTCGTCCCATAAGCACATCACATCGTCACAAGTGTGTGAGTTTCTCCTCCCACGCTGGACCCTGATTGGACGCCCCTCAGTGGTAGCCATTGGTAAAGGCCGTTGCAATCAAAGGACCCTTGGAGGAGAAAAAGAGGGGTTCAAAAATCTTTTGAGCAAAAAAAAAAAAAAAAAAAAAAAACTTTTTGCTTGTTTTTATGGAAGTTTTTGTGGCAAGATATTCTGGAGAGATTTCAAGCAGAAATGCAAAGCTCATATTTTTATTGCATTTTGCTCATTGCAATTTTTCTGTATAAAATGTGTTAGAAATGTGTTTAGTTGTCTCAGTGGTTGTCATCTCTGGTGCAGTGTGTTCTTATTAGTGTTGTTATTGTTAACCAAAACAAAAACTATTAAAAATAATTTTCTGCAATTTAAAAGAATCTGAAATAAAATAAATATATTAAATGAAAAACCTAAACTTAAAAAACTTCGGCAAAAATTTAAAATATTGTCCTGGCAGCGTACTGAAATAGTAAGTTAAGATACTAAAATTACTAAAACTAAAACTGAAATAAAAATAAATTGAAGTAGAAATATATGTTAAACCTAATACAAAAAAAAAAAAACATAAAATCATTAAAATATTAATTGATATAGAAATAAAGAAAAATCTAGCTAAATTTAAAATTAAAAAGTCTACTAAATATTACAACAGTGTATACATAAGTCTTTAAAATTGGAGAGGTCTTTTCTTAGCAGCGCTGTTATTGTTACCTAAAACTATTTAAAAAATCATCTTCAATAATTGAAATAAAATAAAATTATTAGATGAAAAACCTAAACTTAAAAAAACTAGAAATTAGAAATGTTGCCTTGCAACTAACTGAAATAAGTACTGAAATCAATAATCTAAAATAAAAAGAAAGCTAAAGGGAAATATTTAAAAACTAAAACTAATAAAAATGAGAAAAGCACATAACAAAATTACAAAAACTTAAAATAAAATGTAAAAAAATATTAAGCTAATATAAAGCTAATTATTAAATAAATACTACAATATTATGTAAAGACTAAAATAACACTGCTACTTCGGGCCACAAACAGTAGGAAAAAACAATTATAAATGCAAATAATAAAATACAAATAACAGTGTAATAGTAATCAATGGAATTAAATGTGGCATATAAATCGAGTCCAGTGGATTTTAATATTTATTACCTTTGTCCTTTTCGACAATAAAGTTACATTTCTAAATGTGTGTGTATGTGTCTGTATATCTGTTTGAACCTACCCCAAGTCCATGTCCGAACCCTGTGCTGGGGGCGGGACTTGCCGCACTGATATAGCTGCCGATTCCTGAATCCTGATTGGCTGCTGCATACAGGTCTGCCATTGGCCCAGGGCTGCTGGTGCCCAGGAAGCCAGCGGTACGTGAGGGGGTGGAACCTACGGTAAACGACAGACGTCTTCAATATTCAGAAGATGCTTTACAAGTGGAAAGAGTTTAATAAATCTCAAAAACTGACAGTAAATGTGATTTTGGGTACCTCTGACCACCGCTGCAGCTGCGGCCGCTGCCATTGGTCCGTAGGCCGTCAGTGGAATGGCTGTGGGACAGAGAGACACAGGATACCACACAAATACATGTCAGTTTGAAATCGTCACATCATGCCATCCTTTAATATCCTGTTACATGTTATGGTGAGAAGTCAAATTAAAATGAATCTTAAGCCGTGTGTTCGGTGCATGTTATTCTAATGCTTGCTTTTGAAATCTTTTTGTCAAAATGTCCACCTCTGACAATTCTGCTGATGTAACCACTGACATTTGGCAGAAAGTAATAATAATGTAATATTTTTATGATCCAATCAAACCCAAAATGACTGAAATCAAGCCCCACCCTATATTATGTATTATATATTCATGTTCTTTTACTAATGTCACATTACAGTATATATATAAAGTACATATACATACATAAATAAACTTTAATAAAAACTGTATACATGCATACTAAAGTACATCTATATATATATATAATATATATATATATATTTATATATATATATATTTTTATGTATATATTTATAGTATATTTATATATATTTATAATTGTATTTTTTTTATTTTATTATTGATAAAATAAATTATATTGGCTGTTTTTCCTTAACTATCCAGTCTGATCTTAATCTCAGAAACCCAGAAAAATTTAATTGAATAAAGATTTTTATTTACAAATTGTGAATATTCTGTTTCTTCATTGTATAAAGTAAAACATGAGGTATAGATTTGGAAATATTTCCTGTTTGTTCAAATTGTAGGAAACACTAAAAGCAATACATTTTGAAAACTTCTGATGGCACCTTCTTATGGTGTTTGTTGTGTGACTCATTTTCCAAAAATGTTCATGAAAAACAGGAATAGAAAACAGCAGGACGGAAATACTAATGTCCAAATGATTGGAATTGGTAGCATTCATTTGATCAACATACAGTAAAAACAGTAATATTGTGAGATATTAATACAATTTAAAAGAACAGTTTTCTATGTAAATACATTGTAAAATGTAATTTATTCCTGTGATCAAAGCTGAATTTTCAGCATCATTCCTCCAGTCTTCAGTGTCACATGATCCTTCAGAAATCATTCTAGTATGCAGATTTGCTGCTCAAGAAACATTTCTGATTATTATGAATGTTGGAAACAATTGTGCTGCTTCATATTTTTGTGCAAACTGTGCTAATTTTTTATTTAGGATTCTTTTATTAATAACACTTATTTGAAATAGAAATCTTTTGTAACATTATAAATATCCTTAATGTCAGTTTTGATCAATTTAATGCATCATTGCTGAATAAAAGTATTAATTTCTTTAATGAAACATCTATATGCAGCTTTTGTAGGCTGGCTGTAACATTACTCTCTTTAAGCAGTCTTGCATGTTAATTTAAGGCTCAACCAGCGACTAGTTTAGGAAAACTTGGTTGAAAACACATGATTGCATTGCAGAAATGACACACTGCAGCACTGTCTGTAATGAAGGAGAACACAAGCCGTTTTTGGGGAAAATCAGCAGCATGTGTGTTTCGTGTGCAGCCGGGTGTTCATGTGTGTGTGTGTTTGCACACAGAGAGCTGCTTGTAAAGCCAGACGAGCGACTAACCTGTGATCTCTGGGGGGTGAGAGGAAGTCAGAAGGGGTGTCCGTTCTAAATGGAATTCTAGAACAGAAACGGCAAAGGAGCGGTTTGTGAACAAACTTAGCGTAAACCAGCTCAGAGCTAAAACACCAACACACACACACAGTGAGTGTTTTTCCACATGTAGTCCTATCTACGCAAACACACTGACGTACACCATGAAAGAAGGCTTTCAAGCGGCAGAGGAGAGACACGTCTATGCGCACAGATACACACACAGCGAAGCACTTACAGCCGGGTGTAGCTGCTACACAGGAGGAAAGGAAGGGAACAGATTGAGGTGCAGAAGGACACGAGGAACAAAAAGCACAAGGAAGAGAGAAAAACGGGAGGATGTCGTTAGATCACTGATCTTAAGATGTGGAGTTAGTTATACATGGAGCCGTAACACACAACGGTTAGTATGGTTTCATGCAACGCAAAACATTTTACTATGCTGCTAGAGCCAAATGCATGGATATTAGTTTTAATAAGTCAAGCTGAACTTGTTATTAAAGCCAAGGGTAATTGTTTACAGGTGCAATGTCATAGATCATCCAATCACACTTTAGATTCTGTTCCATAGGTTTTATAGTGTTCATTTGACTGTTTTTGTGTGTTTTGTTTAATAATGTGAAGCTGTTTCTGAACTAATGTCAGAAAAAAAACATACATTTGTTATGAATCATTTTTTTGTTTGCATGCATAAATTTAAACTATGCATCGCCACATTTTAGTAAAAAAAATGAAATGAAATTATGTCTATACACGCACACACACACACACACACACATATGGTCCAATGATTTAAATGCAGTATATGTATGAATGTATAAATAGTATATATCAATATATATTAATTTTAATTTGTTAGTATATTATATATTATGATATATACAATAAATAAATTTTGATAGATAGATAGATAGATAGATAGATAGATAGATAGATAGATAGATTGATTGATTGATTGATTGATTGATTGATTGATGGATTGATATGGATGGATGGATGGATGGATGGATGGATGGATGGATGGATGGATGGATGGACTTGCCTGGGAACTGGTATGTGTATCCTGGTGTGATTCCTGTGTGTGGACGTCTGGAGTAATTGGTAGTCTGAACAGAGAAAACATAGTGTTTAAGGTAAGGCCAGATTATTTGGTAACACTTTCCAATAAGGTTTCTTTTCTGGAAATAACAATTTCCAATTTGATAACATCAGTTAGTGCTTTAACATGAAGTAATAATGAGCATTTTTACAGCAGTCATTAACCTTTTTTAATGTTTGTTTTTGTTAGTTTACAGTGCATTAACTAATGTTAACAACTTTTCATAGTAAATGTTGAGATTAACATGAACTATGATTAATAAATGTTTTTGAAATATTTTTCATTTTTAGTTCATGTTAAAGGGGTCATATGATGCGATTTCAATTTTTTCTTTCTCTTTGGAGTGTTACAAGCTCTTGGTGCATAAAGACGATCTGTAAAGTTGCAAAGACTAAAATCTCAAATCCAATTTTATATTCTTTATAAAAGTTAAGAGTCAACCACACCCCCATAAAACGCCTCGTTCAACCCAAATATTCAGATGTGTGCTGCGCATTTTAGGGAGGACGAGGACTGTTTCCTGAACCATAGCCTACAATGCAGTTTTCTATAAAGTGGGGCAATTTCAACTTTGCAAGAACAGTCTGGTGCTTCTGTCTCACAGTCTGTAAGTACGTTTTCATATTTAAGGGGCATAACATTTCCGTCACATGCTTGAGATATAGCTGGCCAATCAGAGCACACCTTGCTTTTCAGACCAATGAGCTTTGTAAAAATCGATGCGTTTCAGAAAGGCGGGGCATAGAGGAGCAACAATAATGTACATAATGTGGACAATATTGTGTTTTTTTAACCTTAAACCACATAAACACATTTCATTACACCAAATACACAAAATAATGTTCTTTTTAGCAACATCATATGACCCCTTTAACTAAGGCAGTTAACTAATGTTTACAAAGTTATACCAATTATTTATACAGCACGTCATATAAAATGATAAATGAAAGCAATAATTCCTAATATAATATTTTTAGTAACTCAGAATTTAATTCACTATTAATTATTGCACTAAATCACAATTGAATGTACCTTCCTAAATTAATTTAACTTACTTATAAATTTAAATATTATTTATTTTATGTCATTTTTCCTTGTTATTGCATTTGCCTTAGTGACTGCTAAATTATTAATTGTGAATATAAATAAAATAAAAACAGGCATTTTAATTGTAATATAGGTTATTTTGTTTTCAACTCTGATTTGTATCACACTCACAAACACGCAGACACAAGTGCAGTTTCCTGTTGTAAACAGCAGGCAGCGCCAGACTGTCACCAGACTGGACTGCAGCGCTGCACTGACTGGATTTGCTCATATGGATGAGTTCACTGAGATTATTTGCCTTTTCCTTCTTTTAACTCACCCAGCATGCCAATACCCAGCATGAAGGCGTCCATGCCGTAGGGCATCACCCTGGAGCGGCCTCGCGCCGTACCTGTCGGTGACATCACTTCCTTCGGCTGCGCTTTTTTGCACTCCACTTCAAAATCATAAACGAGTTCTCTTTAATATCAAGTTATTCTAGTTAATTCTAGACACCTTTCGAGACTTGTTTAAACAAACAAACAAACAAACAAAAATTAGGAGTAGCATCTGAGACAAAATTACAATACAATACAATTCCATTTTCCATTAGAGTATTTATTCCATCTTTTATTTTAATGTTTAATTCTAGAAAAGAGTTTTAGAAGAAACATCTGAGATGAAAGTGATATTGAAGAATAATTACAAAAAAAGTCAATTATATTATCCTGAGTTATGAATGAAGAAACTTTTGAGACCAGATTTTTTTTTTTTCTTCACTTTTTATATCTTCAAATGAATTTTACATTTGAGACAAAGTTGACACTTTAAATGAATAAGAACTGAGAAACTCGAAGTCCATGGAGGTCTTAATCAGCAACATTTGAGCAGTAAAATATTCCTCAAATAAATCACAAATGAAATCTCTCTAATATCTCATCAAGTTATTGTAGTAATTTCTAGACACCAATCAAGAATTTTGTCAATCAAAATTTTTGGAGAAGCATCTGCGACAAAGTTGAAACGTATATATAATTCTATAAAAGAGTCATTTTTGAACAATTAAAATTGCCTTTAGTAAGAGAATGCATATTTTTGATAATCCAATTATTTAAATACTATATGTACTTATAACATTGCCATAATACATTTGATATATAATGCATATTTTTGGATAACCTAGTAATTTAAATTTCCAAATGTCAATCTTTTATGTATTTTAGATAGATAGATAGATAGATAGATAGATAGATAGATAGATAGATAGATAGATAGATAGATAGATAGATAGATAGATATCATAAACGTATTAAAAAGGTGTTTTAAACACGCAGTCACAAACACACACACACACACACACACACACACACACATACATACAGACAGTGTTTCATAGCAGGACACACTCTCACCATCTTGTTGTTGATCTCGTGAAAGTGGATCTCGCAGACCTTTTCCACCACGTCTTCATTCTCAAAGGTCACGAAGCCAAAACCTGCAGAGCAAGAACACACATGCACTCTTTACCAATCACAAACATAGCATTGCTTTCAAACACTGAATCTAGTGTGTTTATCTTGTCCAGTTCAATCCTGGCGTGACCTTTCCCCTTCTACTTTCTCATTCCCTGTACTCTCTTTTGTTCTGTTGCCATCTGTTCATATATTCAGTCCATTCTATCAGGAGGTTAGCTCCTCACCTGCTGCATTTACCTGTCCTACTCGATCCCGCCCACTCATCTGTCACTCACTACAGGCTCCGCCCAACGTCTGTCAGTCAGACTCTCCTTGCCGAAGTGAATGACGGTTTAACCTCTGAACTACTAACCAGCTCAGCATTACCCTGCATGAACTTTTTAGCAATGCCTCTAAATGGAGAGAAGACTGACGAGAAGAGAAGATCTCTAATATTTCATCAAGTTATTAAAAAGCAACCTTTGAGTATTTTTTTTTCTTAAATGCCAATAGGCCTAAAGTTCACTTCAAAACCATAAATTCTGTACTTAATCCTATTGTTTGCTCAGTTCCTGATGTCAATATTGAGACGTGCACACAATTATCAGAATTTTTTGTTCAGAAGATATTAGATCCCACCTCTCTCCTTTTGACATAGATCACTCTTATCTGGTTCATTTATCCAGTAGCTTTACAGCCAGGGTCTTCATCTCAATTACTCAAAATAATTTTTCAGATGAAATTTACATTTTGTCAATCCGATGTATTGCGTGGTGGACTGTTTAGAGAGGTTTTAGACACAATCAGGCCCACCCTCTTAGCTATTATAAACAGCTCTTTAATAAATGGGGTATTTCCGGAAAGTTTTAAACATGCTATTGTACAGCCCCTATTGAAAGGCTCTCATCTTGACCCCACTGCGCATAACAATTATCGCCCTATCTCTAAACTCTCATTCATTTCAAAGGTTTTGGAAAAAGTGGCACTCTCACGGCTTACTTCATACCTGGATACTTTTAATATTTTAGACCCATTTCAATCTGGTTTTAGAGCACTGCATAGCAGTGCTGTTCATTGAAGGTTACAAATGACATTCTGCTGTCCACTGATTCTGGGTCATCTGCTATCCCGAATCCTGATAGCCTACTTATTTAAGTGCCGCATTTGATACTGTCGAACAAGATATTCTTCTAAAACGACTTGAGTGTGTTGTTGGCATTCAGGGACTAGCTTTAGAGTGGTTTGCCTCATACTTAAAGGGGAGGACTTTTTCTGTCAATGTTGGGTCATTTACTTCACCCCCTGTGCCTATCTATTGTGGTGTTCCTCAGGGATCCATTCTTGGCCCTCTTTTGTTTTCCTTTTACATGTTCCCTTGGACTCAATACTCCAGAAACTTAACATTAATTATCATTGTTACGCTGATGACCTCCAACTGTATCTTCCAGTCAAACCAGGAAATGACTTTTTATTAGATCATCTTTTCTTGTGCCTTAATGAAGTCAAGACCTGGATGACAAAAAACTCTCTGCAATTGAATGAAAATAAAAACCAAAGCTTCTACTGGGCCCTGCTGCTACTAACCACTCCATTAAAACACAGTTAGGTTTTCTAAGTAATAACCTACACAATTATGCAAAAAAATCTTCGAGTCCATTTTGATCCTCTTCTCCAATTTGACAAGCATGTATATCCAGTTGTAAAGAGTAGCTTTTTTCATCTCAGATCAGTGGCTAAAGCAAAACACTTTCTCTCTAGTAAAGACCTTGAAATTGTAATTCATGCATTAATTTCTTCTCGATTGGATTACTGAAACTCTTTGTACACTGGCCTAACTAAATCTACACTGTCTCGGTTACAGATGGTTCAAAATGCAGCAGCCAGATTATTAACAGGAACTAAGAAAAGGGATCATATCTCCCCTGTCCTTGCCTCATTGCACAGGCTCCCTATAAAACTTAGACTCGACTTTAAGATCCTACTTTTAGCATACGAGGCATTGAATAATTCTGCCCTGGATTATATCTGTGATCTCATTAGGCCATATACAGCCTCTAGGTCATTAAGATCTAGTGATCAGTTACTTTTATCTGTCCCATGTTCACATTGTAAAACAAAAGGTGATCAAGCTTTTTCAGTAGTTGCACCGAAGCTGTGAAACAGTCTACCTTTGAACATCAGAGCTTCTCCATCATTGGAGGCTTTTAAATCTAGCTTAAAGAATTATTTTTACTCATTAGCATTTGAGTGACACTGTGTGTGTACTTTGAATAGTATAATTGGTGTTAAATTGGTGTTTAATGAGTTTTTATTTTAATTGTTTTTGATACTTGTTTTATTTTCGGTTGTCTTTTTTCACCCCTTTTGTCTTTTAAATTCAGTTATTTTTATTGTAAAGCACTTTGGCTCAACTATGTTTGTGTTAAACTTGTGCACTATAAATAAAATTTGCCTTGCCTTGCCTAACATCAGCTTCTGAATGACTGCAGAAGCATGTAGACACTTGACTGCTGTTGTATAATTATATGACTCAACGAGGCTTTGAATGCGAGTGTGTGCATTTGCGTGTGTGCGTGCCCGAATGCTTACCTCGGTGCCTGTTGGTGGTTTTGTCAAACATTAGCATCGCGTCATCAACCTGCAGACAAAACACACACACAAAAGAGAGGGATGAGACACTCTAAGCCATTACCCAGCATGAGGCTCTATTGTGAGGCTCTGGAGAAACAGAGAGGGGCAGCAGATGGAGGGGCTGACAGGGAGGGGGAACAGAGAGAGAGAGATGGACGGAGAGAAAGAGAAGAAAGAGAATATGGATGGAAGCGAGAGAAAGGAGCTGAAATAAAAGAGGAGAAAACGATGGCTGTGAACACTTTGAAGCACCTCAGCTTCAGCAAACAACTCTCTTTGTTCTTGTTGTTTCATAAGATCACAACTGGTTTTGCTTTAAGACCCAGATGTTACACTGGACATCAAATGGCAAATTAAAAGACTACCAAAATTGTCTGTGGTACAAAATAAAATTTCTTTCTGGAACTTCAAAAAGCCTAACTGTGCTTAATTTAAATGCTTGATTTATTTTCACATACATTTTTAATGTTGAAAGAAAGGCAAAATTCCGGATCATTTTGTCCAAGAATTTCCATGATTTCTGTGATTTTTTTAAAAATAATTTTACAGGGATATCTAGAAATTATTATCGGCTAAAAATTTCCATGACTTTTTCCAGGTCTTAAAATTCTCTGATATCCTGTTGTACATGATTATATAATAAGAATTATTTATTTATTTATTTTTCAAATTTTATATAAATTCAAATAAATCAAGCTGATAAAATATTTTAGAGCAAAGTATAACTAGACAATTTTATATTGACTATAAACATTTCCAAAATTTTCCAGATCTTAAAATTCCCTGATATCCTGTTGTGTGTAATTACATGATGAGGATTTAAAAAATAATAATACTAATTTGACAGTGATTCACACACAAGAAGCAATTGAAGCTGATAAAATACTTTAGAGTGAAATATACCTAGATCTTTTTTTTTTTACTTAAAAACTTTCATGACTCTTAAAATTCTATGATATCCTTTTGTGTAATAATAATAACAACAACAAATAAACAGTGATTTACACACAGGAAGCATTTCAAGCTGATAAAATATTTTAGAGCAAAGTAAAAATTGACCATAGAAATTTCCATTATTTTTCCAGATCTTAAAATTAACTAATATCCTGCTGTGCATGATTATACGATAGGAACGAAATGCACACACAAGAAACAAATCAAGCTAATCAAATATTTTAGAGCAAAGTATAACAATTAGACAATTTTATAGACAATTTTATACTGACTATATGAATTTCAATTACTTTTCCAGCTTGTAAAATTCCCTGGTATCCTGTTGTGTGTGATTACATTGCAAGTTTTAAAAAATAATTTTTTAGTGATTCACACACAATAAACAATTCAAACTCATAAAATAATTTAGAGAGAAATAAACTAATATATATATATATATATATATTATTTTACATATTGCACAAACAAAAAGCAATTCAATCAAATAAAATATTTTAGAGGAAAGCATAACCAGGTAAATTTATTTTTGCTATATAACTTTTCAAGACTTTTTCAGACTTTTCCTTCAAATTCCCTGACATCTCTATAGGTTTTCCATTAATGTAATAACCCTGGATATTAGGCGCAAACACTTATCCCTCTTTCTCATTAAACGGACGTCCATGTCCACGAACATCTCTCATTCTGATCGCTCCCGCCTCTGAGTATGTGGGGGAAATCTTTTCAATAACTCTCTCTGTCCTGTTCCCCCTTTCTCTTCAAACCCTCTCCAAAGTTTACTATTCCCATGGAGACTCTGCAAAGAATTTCAATTAGAAGAATTGACCCCCTCCTTCGCTTCTCCTTTCATGAATAGGACAGAGAGAGAGAGACGAGGAGCTGGATAATGGCTGCAGCGAATAGTACTGGACAAATAAACTTAGAGAGACCAATATGTTTTCAGCGATGAAGCAAAGATCAGGCTGAAAATATTACAACAGAGGAGAAATTTGCTAAAGCTATAAACCTTTTATAAAAATTCATAAGTATTCTACCCATCAACAGGCACAAATTAATTTAAAGACATACCATCTAACGCTTGATTACACATAATATCATATGCTGTTCACAGAATCAATCAAAAACAGTTCATAACATTTATAAATCTGTTTGGATGGGTCATATTTAAATCCATGGCCGCACCTCAATTAAATTATATACTGCTGCTACAATTATTTGTTTACAGCATAACCTTTGATCATAATGTTGCTTGGCAACCCATAAACTGCCTGCAGTTAGACTAATGAGCAATATTATTACTTTGTGAAAGAATTGTTTATTAGTGGCAAGCATCACTCACTATTACTATTTGCACATACAGAAACTAGTTATGATTGTTATTTATTTTATTTAAATATACACATAGTATATATGTATATATATATATATATATATGTTTATTTTATTTATATATATATATATATATGGAAAATATTATTCTATATTTTTTATATTTATTTATTTTATTTATATAATAAATACATATTTATATATAACATTTATAATATTATATGTATTTACAACAATATATGTAAATAATAAATGTGTGTATGTATGTGTGTGTGTGTGTATATATATATATAGCTGTCAAAAATGTAAATAAATAAATGAATAAAATAATTTAAACATGTAAATAATAAAATAATAGTATTAATAATATAAATAATAAAATAAAATAAAAAATTAACAATAAAATAAAAAAACAAAAATATTATAATATAAAAATATATAAAAAAATAACAAATACTTAATAGAGGGACATAAAAAGTTGTTATAAATGTTAATCATACTAGTATTATAAACAATTTTTATTCAGTATCGACATCTTGCATCTCTGCCTAACAGCACACTCACTTTAGTCTTTGCTTTTGTTCACCACAGAGCGACAGCGAGCTGATAATGAGTGTGTGAATCTGTTGGCGGGTCTGTCAGCTTTCAACCGTTTGATGAAACTCAACACAACCTGTAACACGAGCATCGTGAAGCAACTGTTAACCGTCTCTTCTCCAGACCTGAGGCCTCGTTATTCAGCGAGCGATGGCCTTCTCTTCAGGATTATACTGTCACTTCTGTCTGCGAGAGAGCTGTCGGCAGGATGGCACCAGTCGAAGCGCTCCAGGGTCACGTGGCCGGCTAGCGCTTTTCAGTGCCACCTGGTTTAATGACCATGGGAAAGGTCAAACACTCTTAGCCCGGATGAGCCGCTGTCAAACACACACTCTTAGACTCTGACATTTAACTATAAGCCTCTTCTGCCCCCCTCCTATACAAACCTTCATTGAGTCAGTCCCACACACACACACACACACACACACACACACACACACACCCTCCCCATCTTCCAAATCCAATGACACTGCAAAGTCAGGAGAAGACAGCGGGCCGACAGCTGCTGTGAGCATTAGCATGATGTCTGATATGAAAAATGACCAGTGTGATGCTTGTGTTTTGTTACAAACAATGAAAAAACAAGTGAGAGAGATGAAAAACTTGCTCTAGTCACCTATTAACCGTTCTAAAACTGAATAAGGGATGAACCGATACTGATTTTTGGATAATTTAAATTTAAACTGACTTTCATACTGTAATTTCAAACTTTAGGATATAAATAATTGTTTACTGTTTGTTCTATGAACATGAATGAAACCTCAGATTCCTGAGGAGAGGTGTGTTGTTACTTTCCTAAGCACCTGGAAGATGATAAAACGATTGAAAAATCCCATAGATTTAGACTTGAGCCTCATCTAGAGAACAGAACATCTTCATAGAGATTCTTTACATCTGGACTAGTAAGAAAGAACCCAGAACACCCTAGAAATGCCCTGGCAACAAACTAGAAAACCCTAGCAAATGCATAGCAACCACCCACTTCACACTCGCATTGTGCTTGCGAGTTTTACACATGCACTGGCATGTAAAAAATACTATCTGAATAAAAAAAAGATATTATCTGATTGCAAAATAAAAAACAAATAAACAAACTATGTAGGAAGATATGGTCAAAGATATAGCATCCCCACACAGAATGCATAAAAAAAAGGTTTGAGAGCTGTCAAAAAAAATTGTAAAAATGAAATTGAAATAAATTAATTAAAATAATTAAATAATAAAATAATATTAATAGCAATTTAAATAATAAAGTTAAAATAAATAATTAAATTACAATTAAAACAAATATAAATAGATGGATATACTTTTACTAAATATAATAAACTATAAAAAATTATAATAATTATAATGAAATAAAACATACAAAACATAATTTTTAATATTGTTTCATTTTGCATTTGTGCCATTTGAATGTTTGTTTGCTTCTTTGTTTGTTTGTTTATTAAGAAGTTAATACTTTTATTCACCACGGATGCATTAAAATGATCAAAAGTGACAGTAAAGACATTTATAATGTTACAAAAGATTTCTATTTTAAAAAAAATGTTTAAATAGATGAAGGACGGAAGGAAGTGAATAGTAAAAAATAAAAGTTTAAGAAGACAATGCTTGAAAGTGGACAGCTAAAACACAGCCTAAAATTATTTTAGACATTCGATCAAGAGACACCTTCGAGGCGAATTAAAAGAGATATGTTTGTGTGAACTGTCATGGATGATCAGACAGAATAAACTGAGTTATTTAGTCTATAGTCATCTCAAAAACAAAACACTCTCTCTCTGTCCTCTCCAAAAACCACTCAGGGATGCAACGGCAAGTGTCCCGTTTCTGTTTTATTAAACAAGAAGAAGGTAAGATCTCCAGATAAAACTTGATTTTTATGCTATCCTCATCTCTCGTTCTCCTTTTAAACAGGCCAGCGGACAAAAACTCCAGTGAAGCTCTCTAATCGACACCTCTCATGGCTGACTGGAGACTAACTTTTCCAGTCTGTCCGTTCCAGTGGCCCTCTCCCTCTCAATGTTTCATTATATCCATTGTTGTGGGTCGGAGCGCTTGGACTCTCACTGTACTTCGCTTTTGTGGAGCTGATCATATTCCAATCATTTTGGATTGTGCCTAACAGATCAGGACAATGGAGGGCAGTGAGTTTTCCCGGACAGGCACGGACGGCCAGATTGTGTTCACAGCAACAAGGGCTTCTCCCACCGAACACTGCGAACAGATACGCCACTGCATGTGCTGGGTGTTTTTGATATCGATCCAGCCGCTGAGTGAGAGGAGTGTGGAGGAAACGCATTTTCAGAGATTAAAGGAAGAAAAAATCTCCTTTGTAAAGTTGAACTTTGTCTAAAAGGAATCAAATTTGCTTTCACAAATGCTCCTTTGTGCTTGAACGCCCAAAATTGCATTCGCAACACATTTCACTTCTGTCTATGGGATTTTTTTGTTATTTTTCAGTATCATTACTCCAGTCTTCAGCGTCATGATCCTTCAGAAATCATTCTAATATGCTGATTTGCTGCTCAAGAAACGTTTCGGATTATTATCAATGTTGAAAACAGTTAGGGTTCAATATAATAGGGTTCAAATAATAGCAATTATTTAATACCAATTTAATTTAATAACAATTTAAATGCATTAAATTGATCAAATGTGACAGTTCATAATGTAAAAAAAATTGAATTATTGAAAGATTTCTTATTAAAAATGCTGTTCTTTTGAACTTTCTATTCATCTAAGAATCCTGAAAAAAAATGCTTCCACAAAATATTAAGAGGCAAAAACCTTTACAACATTGATGATGATGATGATAATAATAATAATAATACCATTATTAATTTTTGAGCACCAATAATAATTGATTATAATTGAGCACAAAATCAGCATATTAGAATGATTTCTTTAAACTGCATTTATTTGATCAAAATACAGTAAAAATGTATTTTGTTAAATATATTTTAATATTAATATTACTGCTAATAATACTATTAATAATAACAATATTTATTGACCATCATTGGTTGATTCCTGAAGGGTCATGTGACAATGAAAACTGAAGTAATAATGATATAATTTCTAAGATAGATGTAAATATGATATAATAGTAAAAGACATATATAGACAGTAAAAACAGCAACATTTAAAATAAATATAAAGTAAATGTTATAAAATGTATACACATATTATATATTTATAAACATGTATATTTATTCTACATTTATTTGTAATATTACTATTTTTACTGTAATATATATATATAATAATATTTATTTTACATTTATCTTAAATATTACTGTTTTAACTATATTTTTTATCAAATAAATGTAGCCTTGGTGAGCTTTTATTGGTGCTTAATTTTTCCAAACTTGTTGAGTATAAATAGGAATATGGATTTCTTGTTGTCTTTAAACTTTTAGCAGTGCCTTATAAAGTCTATCCAGCAGGCCAACAGGTGCACGAGGACACTAATACGTGTTTGTGAGTGTGTGCACCGCTGAATCCACACGTGCATTTACATATTTGGAAAAAAAGAGCCCACATGCACCCGGTGTCACATTGAGATGTGTGCGGAGACAATAGGCCCAGCAGGTCACCGTGGAAACAAGCTTGAGAGGGTGGGGGGGCAGCAGCTGTTGCATCAGATTAGTTAAGATTCGGAGACCCTCCCCCTTTACCAGCAGCACCTTCACACCATTCCCTCCTTCCTACCTTCACACTTCATATAAGAGTGATTCTGTAGAGAGGAGCTACTTGAAGTGTCTTCCAAGCATGTTTCAATCATGGTCTTGATAAACCCTCAAATGGATATTTGTGTTTTAAAGTCAAAATGATCATTACAACATGAAAAACTTTCATAGAATATTTTTACAAAACTTCAATGCAATAGATGAATGAGTTAAAGGCAATATGAAAGAAAACTGTGCCTATTTACAAAAGACTATCATTCAAAATTCGGGGATCAGTAAGATTTTTAAATGTTTTTGAAACATTAAAAGTCTCTTATGCACACCAAGGCTGTATTTATTTGATTTAAAAAAATGCAGTTAAAACAGTAATTTACTGTAATTTTATTGTAAAATACTAATATATAAATTTAATAAACTGAAAATGAAATTTGAAAATGAAAATTGTTTTTCATTACAGAAATAAACTGCATTTTAAAATATATTTAAATAGAAAACAGCTATTTAAAATTATAAAAATAATTCATAATTTTACTGTTTTTACTGTATTTTTTTATTTAAAAAATCATCCCTAAACATTTTACAGGAAACGGTCCCGACCAGTTGTTTTGTGTCTATTTATAGTCCTTTTTACTTGTTGTTCTAATAGTTCTGGTTAGTTTAGAACAGATTTATAGGACGCCCACATCTAAAACTTCCCTTTGTACTGCGCGTCTCAATCTTTCTCCTCTTTTTCAAGGCTGTCCCCTTCTCTCGCTCTCGACCCACAGGAGGTGACACGGCTTCCCTCACTCATCTCATACGCTCTTCTCTTTCTTTAGTCCCTGTTGTCTACTACTCAACTCAGCAAGCCACTCTCTCATGAAAGAACAAGGACTCCAACTCCAACTGGGACACCAATTCTTTACCGCCGACACCGAATATGACAGTAACAAATGGAACAAGTGGAGACCGACGGAGAATAAAAGAGATATCATGTGTGCATCAAAACACACAGACAAATTTACGTGACCTTTTCGTAATTGAAAATGTCAAATAACACACCAACATCAAGAGCACATTATTGGGTGACACTACAGGGGACAAACAGTATTTTTCTGGTTCTTTTAAAAGTTGTGTTATGTAGACATACTCTAACATTTATATAAACTAAGATGCCACTGGTGTCACAGCTCATTAACATATGACCGCCCATATTTAAATAAGACCTATTCGGTATTCAGAAACTAGACTGGACCTGGCCTTTTCACCAAAGTTATGACTTATGTCATATGTAAGTTTAAAAGGTACAGTAGCAAAAATTGATTTTTTTAAACCTAATGATCAGAGAGAGACTTGAAAAAGATTACTGGAGTATGTTTTAGGAGAAAATTTTTTACTTCTAAATTTCAATGTGTTACTTGAATGTGAATTCAACTTCAACTTCATTTATTTTTATAGCACATTTAATAGCAACTAAGTTGCCCAAAGTGCTTCACAACTCTGAAACTTGTTTCTACATCAAACCTTCTCAGTGTGGTAATGAAAACTAAAATAAATAATGAACGAAATGACACACTGGTGTAGAATATGGCCCTTGAACTCACCTTTCCAAACTGATCGAAATACTGTTTGACATCTTCGATGGTGGTGTTGACAGACAGTCCTCCAACAAAGATCTTCTTTGTTCTTGTTACCAGCTGAAAACACCAGAAAAGGGACAAATAATGAGACAAAGAAATAATCAAGTGCAACTACAGGACTTTCAACTTGAAAACTAGCATGGCATTTGCATATTTTTAAGGTAATGTATGCAAAAGTGTGTGTTCATTACATAAATAGTAGTTATGTATGACTCTGTTCCAAAACCTAGTGAGCTACTTTACTGTCTGCACAGCTGCCTTCTAAGGGAGCATATTAGCTAAAAATGGAAACCCAGAAATGGAAACGAAAGGACTCTGATTTGGGACGTTCCACATAGGGAGAAAGTTCAACAATGTATTTACAATGACCACTTTTCCTGTGACTCACAGGAAGCTAACAATGCACTAACATGCATATTTTTGGTGTTTCTTGCCTTAATTTCTACAGGACAGTTGGGTGTAGACAGGAAAATGGACTGACAGAAAATTATTTTAATTTACCTATTTTTCGTATGCTACTTAAGATGAAAATTCACTGAGTTGGTCGCAATACATTCTGACTTTATCTGATCCTTGAAAGGTATTTGCTACTTTTTCAAAGAAATTAATACTTTTATTTAGCAAGGACACATAAAATTAGTTTAAAAAAAATCTGTACTTTTTTTAACATTCTATTCATCAGAAAAGATGAGGTTTCCACAGAACATTAAGCATTAAGTTAACTGTATTCAGGATTTATGATAGTAAGAAATATTTCTTGAGCAGTAAATCAGCATATTAGAATGATTTCTGAAGTATCATGTGACACTGAAGACTGGAGTAATGATGCTGAAAATTCAGCTTTGATCACAGAAATAAATTACATTTTACAATATATTACACATTAGAAAACAGTTGCTTTAAATTGCAATAATTGTTCACAATATTACTGTTTTTACTGTATTTTTGATCATATAAATGCAGGTTGGGTGAGATTAAGAAACATTTTTAAAAAACATTTTTAAAAAATCTTACCGACCACAAAGCTTTTAAATAGTAGGCTAATGTATGCAACATTGACTGTTGACAAACATGATGCAGGATAACAACTCCATAAATGCAGTTATACCCTAAAATTTAAGATAATGGGAGGGAAAAATGCCCCAATATCACACGAGTGCTGCTTTTGTCCTGATTTGAGATCCTGTTTTTTGTCCCGATTGAGTGCAAATGTGATTTGATACAACAGTTCAGTAAATAATACATTTATATTGTGTTAAATTTTAAACACAATATTGTGTGTTTTGTTCAATTTTGACAATGAAAATATTACCTATACAGCCACAGCAGAACTGTTGGGCGTCTCTGAGCAACATGACGGAATCCGCGTTTTGAACGAATCGTTTGAACCAATGATTCAAAGGCCCATTCATAAAGGCCTTGTCCACACTAATATGTTTTCGTTTGAGAACGCATCTTTTTCTCTCCGTTTTGGCCTTCCGTCCACACTTTTTGAAAACGCTCTCCAAAGTGGATAAATTTGAAAATGCCGTTTTCGCATTGTAGTGTGGACTGTGAAAACGGAGGCTTTTGAAAATGATGACGCAAGTTTAGTCATGTGACACATATTATACCAACAGATATCCGTGTTTATACTGGTATTGTGGACGTTATGTGCTATGCACTTTCACACTATTGCTATAGATGTGTTACTTTGTACAATCTTTATATCACAGTCCTGCAAAGATGAAAAGAAATTTACTCATGATCGCTATTTGCGGCAAAACTTAAGGACAGTTGCATTTTAGATCAGACATACAATCGTGAGTGTGTGCGACCTGGACACGTCAGTGAATGGGGAGTTATTTTCGTAAATAAAATAATCCTGTCAGAAAAACAGCATGAAAACGTATCATCTGCAGTGAGCTTTTTTGAGGCTTTACGCATGCGCAGAAAGCTAATTTAACGTTTTCTGATGTTTCAGTGTGGATGAGACACTTTTGGAAAATGCTTGAAAATGCTAGTATGGACAGAGAGCATTTTAAAATGAAAACGTTGTTTTCAAATGTATCCGGATTAATGTAGACGTAGCCAAAGAGAGCCATTTACTTAATTCCTGAATGAAAGACATTTACAGCCACCTGCTGGTAGTTTTACTTTCTTTTTTAGAGTATCATTTAATTTATTATTTAATTTATTAAAAAAAAATAAAAAACATTAAAGGGATAGTTCACAAAAAATAAATAAATTCTGTCATCATTTATTCACTCTTGTGTTATCTCAAACCTGAACGACTGACTTTCTTTTGCACAACATAAAAGAAGGTATTTTGAAGACTGTTTGTAACAAAGTTGCTTGGGTTACCAGTAACTTTCATTGCATCAACAAAATACTGAGATGTTTCTCAAATTATCTTCTTTTATGTTCCATACTTTATGTTAGGCCATTGTAGCCTAAACATTGAACACAATAATAGCTTTATTTTCGCTTTTCGCAGCACCCTGTAATGAATTAGATTAAAAATGTTAATCGACTGACAGCCCTATTCAAAACATTTTAGAGGTAATGTTTGTGACCAGTTGTTTAGTGTCTCTTTTTAACTCTTTTTACTTATTGTTCTTAAGGTTTTCAAGCAACTTCTATGCAATACAGTCAAAAAGCAGGATCTTCGGAATTCTGCTGTCACATCGAGAAAACACAGATGATGCTTTAAAACACTCACTAGGTTTCAGAACAGAACCTGCGTGATGTTAACCTGAACGGAGACTTGGCACTCACCTTTGGCTGAGCTCTGCGTGGGAAGGCCACCTTAGGGTCAATCTGAGAGAGAACGAGAGAGAGAGAGCGAGAGATTTGTTTAGCATGTGAATAAAGCTTCATTGAATCCTGAGAGGGAATAATGACTGACCAGAAATGTCATGTATTTACGGATTCTGAAGGACAAAGACTTCAGACTTCCGATTTATGTATTTCATAAATATTCTCAAAATCCACTCACAGCTATTTCACAAACAGGCTAGTCAGTGTTTCCCAAAGGATGTTAGCACTTCTAACATGTATAATGTAATCATTATAGGAAAAAATAAGCAGTTTGTCAGGACCTTAATCTGTAGAAAATTACTGATCTAGCAGATTGCTTTTAATCTCAGTCCATGTTTTCTTTAAGCAATCCTCACCATGAAAATGTAAGTTACTATATTTGCTTTATATCCTCTTTACTTTCTTTATTGATTAATGCCAGAAAACATAATTTAATGCAGCTGATATTTCAACAAAATGTTGTACACAAAAAAAAGGAAAGTCTTGCAGAATCCGGCAGAAAATGAAAGGTACTACAGACAAATCCTCTGAAATATTTCAAGAGGAATTATATCAAATTCCCACCATGTTTCAGGCCAGCGTGGAATCATCTGACCACCGCAAGTCATGTGAGAAGTACTATACATGAAAATCTGAACGTTTAATTTCTTTCACAAAAAATGTTCAGTTTGCCTCTCAAATTAACGTTTCTTGATTTAAGGGTTTTTCGATTTAAAAACAAGATTTTAATGTTAATAATTATTATTTATAAATGTTTTATTTTTTTTTGTGTTTTTGTTCTTTTTTAGGACTTTTTTTTGTTTATTTTTTAGCAATTAGATTTACAGTAAACTTAAAAACTGAAAAAACTTGCAACCATAACAGATTCCTAAAGATATAACTTAAATTAAAGAAACACTTTGAAAAGGAAAAAGTTACAGCACTTTTAATATTAACTAGTGAGCCATATTTGGAGGGTCTAAATTGTTTATTTAAATTTCCTTATACAATTCAGCATTAAGAAACGATCAACAGAAATCAGAAGATTTTCATTTAACCCCACTAGACCAGAGTATCGGCATCCTAATTCTATAACCATCTCTAGCCACCCCATGCCATGCTGTTACGCACTGCCATTGATCTAAATGTCCTTCTACACCAGCTAGATTCATATGTACTGCAAGCATACTGTAGCGAACTATTAGTGTCCTCCAGCAAGACTCTATGATGGTGATCTTGCTGGTGTCTATGGTTTAGTTCTATGATTTCAGCTCTACACTCATAGTCACCTTTTGATCCCAAACCTCGTCCCAACCTGTGCACCAAAAATATCAAACAGACACAAAAACATGATGTAAAATGTCAGTCTCACAATGAAACAGTGTCACTCGTGCAGCACCATCATTTAACCTCATTTTTCACGGGATTCTGTAAAGCGTTGGTTATCTTCAGGAGTCTTTACGGTCTTTTAAAGTGATTTTTTATGTGAAATCCTCTGTTTTTTTATTGATGGACGATAAGTAGGTCAGCATTACTTTCTATTTATCTAGTAGTTACATTTTCTTTACACTACTGTTGAAAAGTTTGGAGTTTTTTGACTTATATAAGTAAGGCATTCTGTGTGTTATTTGTAATAACACACCTCTTCTTAAAAGGATGTATAATTTGAGGAATCATTTAAAATGGTGCCATTTAAGTGTGAAAGATTTCATTCCTAGAGGTTTAAAAATATATAAACATACTGTTGTTTTAGATATTTGAACATTCTGCTTCCTTCAAAACATCACAACATCCGAGAATCAGCAAAACTTTCCGGAATCCAAAATGAGGTCAGATATGACACTGCTACAGTTTTTGCTATCAGACCGAGAGAACAAACTGATAGAAACACAAGTGCGTGTGTGTGTTGTCAAAGGCTACTCTTTTTACAGGTTACTGGAACAGATCTGTTTCCAAACAATCCAAGACAATCCTCTTTTCAGGCCTGGGGGCAGGCAAAGCCTATCCCAACATCCAATCTCTGCTCGGAGCCGAGAGGGAGGAGATACGGAGAAAACAGATAGAGAGAGAGAGGAAGGGGTGAGGGCAAATTAATCAGCAAAGACAAAAAAGTGAATGAAAACAACAAAGGAGAAGAAAGAGAGAGAGAGGGAGCAATTCAGCTAAAACAAAACCTGCTAGTGAAAAGCTGAGGGTGTTGATTGTGTGTGTGTGTGTGTGTGTGTGTGTGTGTGTGTGTGTGTGTGTGTGTGTGTGTGTGTGTGTTTGTGTTTGTGTGTGTGTGTGTGTGTGTGTGTCAGGAAGCCCCCTCCACTTTCATTAATTATGAGGACAAAGATGAACCCCAAACAGATGGGACGGAGAGAGGTCCACCCCCTCCTGAGCGCGCACACACACACACACTGCCTTTTACTCCACACAGTCATCAATAAACTAAACCACGTATACTTCATATTCACTCTTTACATCTGCTTCCACATCACTTTACACACACAAGAGCTCATGTAGGCCTACATTTTAAATTTCATTTACATTTAGTTAAGCATCACTATGATCGTTTATGTATGCCTACACTTTAGTTAGCTGACTTTTTGATATTGTCAAATATTAAAACTCAGCGAGTTCAGCATCCTGCAGAGTTTGTTACACACACAAGCGCTCATGTAGGCCTACACTTTAAATTTCATTTACATTTAGTTAAGCATTAATAGCATTAAAGAACATAACAGTAAAAAAAGAAAAAAGAAAATCATAATTATGAGGAAAGCTGTTAGACTTTATACTGTAATGTTGTATCACATATAGTAAATTTGCATCTGTATGACCAGGCTAAAACTGTAAGCAAATAATATCAGAAAAAAAAATGATTAATTGAATATATATATATATATATATATATAGATAATCTATATATATATATAATATTATTATATATATATATATATATATATATATATATATATATATAATAGCGTGTGTTTGTTTGTGTGTGTGTGTATTTAAATAAATCAAATAAAATTCTTTATTATATAATCAATATAAATATGTAAATATAAACTAATATATTTACATATTCATAGATAAATGTATAAAATAAGTATATTTTATTAAAAAAATACTAATATATTATAAATTAGACTAGATTTTTGAAAGTCCTGATATTATTAGCTACATAGCCTTCAAACATTTATATAAAAATACAAATCTATATAACATTCTATGTAATATATTATACAAAAGTATTATATACTAATAATATATTTTAATAATAATATTATATTTTTATCCATTAAATATATTACATTTTATATTGTTATATTTTTGAAAGTGCTTTTCATTAACTCTCTCTCTCTCTATATATACATTTAATATATTTTTATTCCTTTTTATAAGGTTAACATAAAAGGTTATAAGAGTAGTAAACAATAATCAATATTTAATACTTTATATTTTAATGTTTTGGTGCCGCATTTCTGTGGAAGTGATTTACCTTTTTGTTAATGGTAGTTCCTATAATTTATTTATTTATTTATTTATTTATTTTTGTACAGCAACAATAGCAATGTATATTGTTCCTAAGCTGATTTACAGGGAATATTAGTAGTGAGCAACATAACAGTGATGGAAGAAAGATGTTTAAGTAGAAATCAAGAAGCTGGCACATGTATGAACCAGTTTACACAAAACAGTCATTATCAGCATAGGCAAATATTTATATATCACTGCACCACTATGTTAAAACTAAAGGTGTTTGATTGTGCTGGTGGAGGCAGACCTGCTGTTGTATATGGGACTGGGCCATCAAGGTCACTGTGCATGAGTGAACAATGGCAAAGCAATTAGCTAACGATGCTCGTTAATGAGGCTCAACAACCCCACACCGTGACCAAGATGGAACAAAGGTGAGTGTGTGTGTGTGCTGACATGATGCAAAATCTCAGGAGAGGCTTTGCTACATCGGAAATGCAATCCAGTTTGTTTCCCTCAATCCGATTAGTTGCTTTGGCGATCCATACTAATTACGGACAGGGAATTCTCTCTCTCTCTCTCTCCGTCCCGCAGCCCGCATCTCACCCATGCCGTCAGCATTTGAGAGCTTATCTCAGGAATCTACTGCAAAACCATCATACGCACTTGTACACGTCAGTGACACACTCAAGGCCTCCGACGGGACTCTCATCCAAACCATTTCAAGTGTCCTTGTGCCAGTTCTTCACAACACACAACAAAGGACTGTCTCTGGTGTTGAATTACAAATTGAAAACTTTTAAAAAGCTAAAATTATCTGAAAAAAAAAGCATATTATGCACAAGCACTGCATGTTAAAAGCAGAGTTAAATACATAAACACATGAAGCCGCAAGCTATAAAGAGACATACGTTCTTTACAATGCTTTCATTTTTGTGTGTATTTCTATCAAAACAGCAGCTCATTTCCACCAAAGGCCTCCATCAAGAATAAATAATCATTGAGTCTAGCAGATTTGATCAGTGTATGATCGATTCAACTTGTAACTACATGGCTAAATGAGCATATCAGAGCTGAATGTGCAATAAAACTGAAAAAGCAATTTCAGGAATGAATGAACAGACAAATTGCTTATGCGTTCATTGCAAATTTGTTTATTAAGCAGCAGTTTATAATCGCTTTTGCTACACGAATATGTTTAATTAAAGAACTTGTTCAAATATTGAGCCAAACTTAGTTTATTTGACAGATGTGGATCACATTTGCACTTGCTCTGGTTTGATATTTGCAGTTTGTCTTTTTATCATTGCTCTTGTTTACATTTTTAAAAGAAATGGAAGAAAGGCATGCTATTACTAGTATCTTTGCTAATGCATTACTAAATATACCCTAAATGTTTAACGTAGCTGTCCTAGACTGTTTATACTATAGACTCAGTAAACAACCACCTATTAGCAACCATCCGGAATAACTTGGAAACCACATTGCAACTTGCTAAAAAAAAACACTCAGAATGCCTTGGTAAATATTTAAAATCAGATTGGTTGCTAAAAAAAAACACTCAGAATGCCTTAGGCAAGATTTACACTGTCCTTTATAGGGTTTAAGATACAGCTTTTACACATTTCAAAATATTGGTGTACACATATATATATTTTTTTTTTAAACACCAATAAAACTCCCACATAGTTTTTTGCACACAGCAAAGGCGTAAAAAAACACTCAGAATGCCTTAGCAACTATTTAACAACACCTTGGGAACCACCTAAGCCTTATTTTTATGAGATTTGACAATATGACCTCTCGTTTCCAGAGCTCAGACACCCCTCTACCAACCTATCCTCTTTCACTCGTTCTTCTGAGGGCCGATAGCACGAAAAAAACACTCTCAGCATGGCACATTCTTTCTGTTTTCAACACGGACCCTTTCACAATATCTTCTTTTCAGCTCCTCGCATGGATGGAAAATGCAAGGAATAGGAAAACACCCAGAAAAGACTACAGAAGGACTGAAAATGTGGAATAAGGATGCAAAACTTTACAGTACCACATCAAATATCAAATAAAACAGCACATACTGCCATCTGCGTTACAGACTGTTGACGATTCCTCTGCAGTTCTGCTGAAGTGAACGAGGAGCTGTTTTCACAATAGTCTTATCTATGAAAATTGCTTCCTGTTATTGCGAATCCCTCCCCACGCAGCCTTTCAGACCCCACTGGAGTGACCTAATAACCCACAGCAACCCCACCAAAACATAGAGCCTCAAATATCATACGAAAAGGCCATTCAAATCCATCAATACACAATTAACACACTGATTAGCCTTCACACAGCTTTGCCGTATAAATATTAATATACAATATAATTAATATTTATTCAAAATTATTACAATTTTAAATAACTATTTTATTCCTGTGATCAAAACTGAATTTTTAGCATCATTACTCTAGCTTTCAGTGTCATATGATCCTTCAGAAATCATTCTAATATGCTGTTTTGCTGCTCAGAAAACATTCCTTATTCTCATCAGTGTTGTAAACACTTGTTCTGCTTCATTTTATGCTTCAAAACAGCAGCATTTATTTGAAACAAACCTTTATTAACCATTTCACTTTTGATCATTTAATGCACCTTTACCAAACAAACGTTTCAATTTATATATATTAAAAAATATATATGAAACTGACCCCAAACTTTTGAACACTAGTGTAAGTTTGCATAAAAATGTCCCCAGCACAATTCACGACACAGGAGACCTTAGGCATAAATTAGTATTATATTTACTTTCTTAATAGACACATTGTTGAAGAATAAAAAAAACTTTTTCTAGTTATCATTTCTAACCTAACCTATTCCAACTTTTTCAATAAAGGTTAAATTCTGGACCTAATCTTAATAAGATTCACCAATTAATTCATCAGATTAAGAAAATAAAACAGATCGCATGCAAATGTTGATTTGAAGCCACAAAGTATTATATTCTAGACTAGAATTTCTCTCGACTGTTAAAAATAAATCTGGTCTTTATACATGCCAGTCTGTCCTTCTTACTCATGAATTAAAGTGGAAAATACTTTAGACTTATTCTTGAATTGCATAATCATTTGAAACTATGAATGACGCAACACTGATGCCATAGATTTTTCAAAACAGAAAACAAAGAGATTGTACACATGCATTATTCTACACATCTACACCATCAATTGTTATGGAGAGTCACAGCGGTTACTGGGCATGTTTAAGAGTGTGTGACACTCTCGGATATAACCAACAAAGTTGTTATGGCGATGATAGTCCCACATGGCGACCGAACCCAAGAGACTGAAGTGTTGCCAGGCTGAGTCTCTCCATGCAGCAGTAGTGTTTAAGTCACCATCAATAGTTGTCAATACTCTTGCAAAAACATGCATCCAAACATGATTCGGCTAGCCTCATTCTTTAATGTGAAAGGACTGGGAACAGGCCACGACACAGCCCAAATTTTACAACAAACAAATACGCACACAAGCACACACACACATCTTTTAAGGGGTCTGTGGCATCTCTGTAGTAAAGCTCTGGTTTTGTCTGCTGACACACCCACACAGATCTGACAAAGGACCATCAGTGACGTCCCAGGACTCACATATTCAAACACAACCTGGGTGCTTATTCAAATACAGCTACTTGCAAGCACGCTACTCTGTGCAATGCGGTCAAAACTGGACAAAAAGTTCAGGAGCTCAACATGTATTAGGTTTCATAGATTTACAGGCCGCTTTAATGTCCATTAAAATCCCCACGGTTTGGTAATTGTGTTATATTAATACTAAAGTATTCTGAAACATATATTAGCATATATTCAAACTATACCGCATGCCATTTGCATTGGTGGTTAGTTACACATCTGTTCTGATCGGGGGACACCGACATCAGGCAAAACTAATATAACAAAATTTTAGCATACAACCATGCATAGTCATAACAGCAAAATTCACAATTAAAATGGAGGAGAAAAAGCTATTTTGTGATGTTTTGTTGCTGACGTCAAAGTCTGTCCGTCTAATCAATCTTTACAGTACAACAAATTCCCTATCACTATGGCTAATTCCAAAATAACATTTGTATATAAATGTGTTTGGCTGCTAAATCACTTCAGCTGTTGGTTATGCATTTACAAAAGTTTCAGTTTTCCTATTCAGCCAATGTCATGTTAATAATTTTGCATATTGTTTGATCTATGCCGCTTGTTCAATACATTTCAGTGTTTGATTTAAGATTGTCAAATCTGGCTCCTGAGGCAAAACCAGTTAAGAAACATGATGCAAATTAAATTAGATTGTGAAGAATATCTAAACCATCTTAATGCATATGAATAATATTAATAACAATACTAGAAACACACTTAAATACAAGTCTCAAATGTGACTGCAGTAAATTACCAAAAACAAAAACAGACTCTAAGTCTGGTTTAGTAATGGTAATACTGAGATATTTTGATTGATACCAAGATAGTGAATTGGTAATGCATGGTACTTCAAAGAATACCATTGCATTAGCATAATCATGATATATTTGTGTAATAACAGCATGTTATTTTTTAATAATAATAAAACTAACTTCTTCAGAGTTTCTTAAAGTATGTAGACGCATCTACACGAGGCTTTTGGAGTGTTGATCGAATACTAGAAGATTTTGAAAAGTTTGATTTTGCCCCATTTCGCTCCCCTGGTTGCTATGACGATGAAAAGCGCAAAAGAACGCTTTCATGTGGCGCGCTCTGCGCCAGACAGACCTGCTGGAACGGACCTCGCGCCTCGTGCATGTGGAGTCAAAATGATCTTATGAAACAAAAACCATGGAGAAGCATTCATCCGACTGAAGTTCTTAAAAAACAAACTGCAGAATATGAAGCAGCTGCTTCAAAAACAAAGAATAAGCCTGATGCAGGTGTGATGAAATACTGACCCTCATAGAGCAAGCAGAACTACTTCTTGTGTGCAGTTATATGTTAATTATATGTTAAACAAACAAATCACTGCTATACAGAATAATAAAAAACGATTTAAAAAGCTCACTGTTTTTGAATCCAGCTCGTGTCTGTTTTGGGCCAAAACATTATCCACACCGATCTGGTCTACGTAGGTGACAAATCCAAACCCCCTGAGCAAAAGCATAACATTACGCATAAGAATTAAGTTACAAACACACAAACAAACAAGTCAGCAGTGGATGTGCGCGCGCCTCCCCCTCACCTCGAGCGCTTCGTAACCGGATCCCGCATCACCATACACTCCTTCACCTCGCCGAATTTACAAAAGTATTCCTTCAGCCCCTCTGGAGAAAGAAAAACACAATGCATTTATTTCATAACAGCAGTTTAGTGACGCAAATCATGTTTGATGTACCTTAAACAAAAAGCTTAATTGCTGCTACTAGATCAGCATTGAAACTGCCCATCTGTGACCACTTTGCATCTCAACAATAGTGCTCATTATAAAGCTCTGGTAAGCATTCTTATTTCAATGTTCTAAGCTAAGCTGAGTATTTGAATAACAACACAGGCATGCATAGTGTGCATGCAGCCAGAGATTTTCCACACTGCATGTTGCATTTATTCAACCACATCAGTGCTTCCTCACTAGCGCCCTTGCTTTCACCTCAAATCACCACCAGCTCACTATATATATCGTCTGGAGCTTTCGAGGAAGTATTGCAAGAGAAGTTTTAAGATAAAACATCCCATTGATCTATAAATATCTACCTATGTAAACGATATATCTATAACGCTCTAGGCTCGTGCTTTGAATGCACGCTTTGATTTCACGGTGCATAACTATTTGCTTTCTGTTTCTAACCAAACAGACATAGAAAGAAGAAATGCTCCTACGAGTTCACAGCAACCCATGCATTAGACTTTTTGTGGAAGTAGTACGCAGGACAGAAGATCACGCGTGTCTCACCTTGTGTCGTCTGCCAGCTCAACCCGCCGATGAACATTTTGCTGAAAGGTGAAAAAGAGAGTCAGATCAGACATCTGAAAGTCCTCTGAAACGCTATTGATTACTGGTGCATGTGTAAATACAGTAACCAACATCCCAAAATCGTAATAAATCAAGTGGAAAAGTGAAATTCGGCCATGATGGATGGATGGGTGCCGTTATTTCCATTGAAAACGCAGAATTGATTCTTTCCTCTCCGTTAAAAAGTAACAAGTTCGATCATCCCCGTTTGAAAAAGCGAAATGGAACGTAATAACATAATGTGCTGGAAAAATGTAACACTTCCAATTGTAACAGATGGAAACAATGTAACAACGCGCGTCCTGGAAAGGGGGAACATGGAAACAATGTAACAGTGAGGCTCCTGGCTGTTACATTGTTTCCATTTTCGCTCTTTCGTAAAGGAACCCGCGCTTGTGTCTTTTGTTTCCAGTGGTGTTTTCCTCCTGGTTCCAAAACTCAGGTTTAAATGAATAGATATATATACAGATCTCCCGTTCGCGAGGAAAAGTCGAACGGAGCGCGCAGAGAGGAAGCTTTACCAGGGGTCGTGTGGGGAGTCCTGCGTGGAGGACGACAGGCTGCTCTGACTCCCTTCTGTGTCCATTCCTGTGTCCCTCTGTTGCCCGGACTGTGAGCCGAACGGGAGCCAGGAGTCTCCAGCTCAAGAGCGGGTGGCCCGAGGGGGTGGGGGAGGGAGGGCCCGTCTGGAGGAGGACGGGCCAGGCGTGGATTGCGTACACACTGAGGCACCGCCTCCCGTTTGACTTTTCCCGGACTCTCGTATTTTGCTCCGCCCCTCTTTCTCCCCGGCCCCGCCCGCTTTCATCTGCTGTCGTACAGTAGCGGAGCAGAAACGTGGTCAGTCTGAAGAAAGGGAAAGCCAGACAGACAGACAGACAGACAGACAGACAGACAAACGGATAGATAGATAGATAGATAGATAGATAGATAGATAGATAGATAGATAGATAGATAGATAGATAGATAGATAGATAGATAGATAGTCTGGATTCCTGCCGGCCTGAATTGGCACTAAGTCAGGACCAGGTGATTGGTGGTTTGCATGAGTGGGTGGGGCCAACAGACTGACCACAACCATTTGTAGTCCTCAGGGAGGTGTGCATTGTTCCTCATAAACAACAGCATCTCACATGATATACAATATATTGTTGTCAATTTAATGTTGTGTTATTTCGTGATTTGTTGAAAATAAGTACTGACATGGAGAAGACAGACTAGAAACAATCATTAGTCTAATCATTTGGAATATTAAAGCCCGTTTCAAAAATATATTTACTGTCTCTGAACACATTTACTTTAAAACATAATTTAAAAATAAACAACTATGTTTTTCACAAAACATCTCAAGTAAATAAAATGTGGATTTTATGCTTCCCAATTTGTTCACTTCATTAAAGCACATGAAAAAATGACATCTGTATGCAAAATGCATGCATCTCTATGACATCTATATTAAATCATATTGCTATCCAAAGCGACTTGAGAAAAAGCTAAATTAATTTATCATACAAAAGCCAACGATATCAGCAGTTAAGAGCACAAAATCTAGAGCAGAAATGCAAGTACAACTTAAATATATGAACCCCAATATTACAGTAGAAGGCAAGAAAACAGATGCAAAGTGGAAATATGAATGATCAGATTCAAAATAAAACTTATGCTCCAAAAGTTTTGAGAGCAGTTCGTAGGCTGAACAGGTAGGAATGCATGCCACAATCTGTAAAAAAAATTTGCATGCTTATTTATCACGGCTCAAGAGTTTTGTCAGCGTGGCTGCCCTGTGTGTGTGTGTGTGTGTGTGTGTGTGTGTGTGTGTGTGTGTGTGTGTGCATGCTTGTGTATTTGATTGTGGTCTCAGGATGAGTGTGTGTGTGGAGAAGCAGTATGTAGGACAGCGCCCCAGTGCTCCCGACTGGAACTATGGGCGTGCTAAATTTCTGCATGCATGATCAATGGCTTTGAATAAAGAGAAAGAGGGAGAGGGGGAGGGGAAGGAATTAGTTTGAAAGGGGGTTGAGGAGAGGTTGAAAACAGAATGATGAGACAGGATGTATTTATGACATATCTGGACCTCATGCACAGGCCTCATTATGAGAACTGCACAGGAAAGTACATGAACAGTGGGTGAAAATTACTGATGTACATCTGTTTTCATATGCAACTTTTATAGTTTTGCATTGCTGACGGCTTAAACACTGTCTGGTTAGGACATGACTGGACAGGAGTCGATGAAGCAGGTGCTGGAATGGCACAAAGGAGATAAAGAAAGCAAAATAAGTCATAACACAGATAAATAAGATTAACAGAGCCATGGTATCTTTAAAGAGGGGACTGGGGCTAGTTGTCACAGAGGCTATGAAATTTTGAGTCAGAAGTTCAATTATACAAATGCTTGTTTTCTCTAGCAGTGCTTTTACATTGCTTTCAGACATCTAGTTCAAAACTGCCATAAATTAGGATTATTTTTGTGAGGATTATTCTGTCTTCTTAAATCACATTCAACAAGAAAATTAATAATGGCACACTTTTTAACTGCATTTTACCTGGAAGGCTGTCTCTGCCAAAGGATTTAAAAAAATAAGTTTTAATATATAAACTCAATTTTGAGAAGAAAAAACTGAATTGTGAAGACATAAACTTGCATTTGCTTGGGTGGGGAATCAGAACTGTGAGAAAAATTTGAAATTATTATTATTTTTTTTACCTTTACATTTATTTATTTATTTTTCCCATGGTGGAAACCCATTTTCATAGTTTCTAATGTTCTAATTATCAAACACTAACACTAAAACACTAAAATAGTGTTCTGATTATATATAATTTATGAATTACAATTTATGTTGGCTTAATATGCATGTTACCTTTCATATTAATATCTATAACATGATATACAGTATTACATTTTGCCAACCTAAAGTGACAACGTACCCCATATAATGTGGCAACTTGTGGTAAATGAAAAGAAACGGACTTTCAGAAATGAAACCCACCCAGAGAAATATTTTCGGGACTCACCACTATGCTTTTTTCCACAATAATGTTTATTGATTTAGCCTTGCATTATAAAAGTTTAAAATATCATAAAAAAGTCCTATGAAACATGATGACGTGATGTTTTGCTCTGTTTCTTCCCACTCTTTTTTGACCCAAATTTGCACAGTCATACAAACTAGTGTGATTTTCTTGGCCATTCATCACTCCTATGGCTCTTGCTATTGTTATAATGCTATTGTTGCTCTTTAACCTCGGTCAACCCTGAGACCTGCTCCCCGACTCACTGATTCTGTTAAGCAGGAAAGGAGGCCTAACTTTTGGCCTTTTCCTCCTTTGTGTACTTTTTTGTTGTTGTTGTTGTTGTTGTTGTTGAAAGAAATCACTTATGCTCATACTTGTTCTTTTTTTTGTTTTTTTTTTTTGTTTTTGTAAACACCCATCCACAAGTGAAATATTATAACAATGAACACAAAACCCGGGAATTTTTATTTATATATTAATAATGTTATTATTGTATAAAATAATGATGTTCTGCTTGAACATATTTTAATAATTTATTCCTGTGACCAAAGCCAGTCACATGGATTTCTTCAGAAAATCATTCTATGTTGATTTGCTGCTCTGAGAAACATTTCTTATTAGTATCATTGTCACATTGATTGATGAAATGTTGTGTTTTTGCTGCTATTTTATCAATTTGAAAAGATAGGTTTTTTTTATATGTTGAAAATGATGTTTTTGCTGCCTAAAAGTATTTTTTAAATATAAAAAGCATTTATTTGAAAATACAATTATTCTGTAACATTATAAATTTCTTTACTTTTACTTTTAATCAATTGGATGCATACTTGATGAAGCAAAGTAACAAAATTATTGATTTTTCTTTTATGACAAAAATCATTATAATATTAAGTAAAGATCATGTTCCATTAAGATATTTTGTAAATTTCCTACCATAAATACTGTATATCAAAACTTCATTTTTGATTAGTAATATGCATTGCTAAGGACTTAATTTGGACAACTTTAAAAGCAATATTCTCAATATTTTGATTTTTCGGCACCCTCAGGATCCAGATTTTCAAATAGTTGTATCTCAGCCATCCTAACAAACTATAAATCAATGGAAAGCTTATTTATTCAGATGATGTATAACTCTCAGTTTCAAAAAATTTACCCTTATGAATGGTTGTGTGGTCCAGGGTCTCACACACACGCACACACACACACACACACACACATGTACTTAATAAAATAATTATACAAAAATGGCAAGTAACACATTCAATTAAATGTGATTTTTTTTTTTGTCAAATGTACTCCAATTTTTACAGTCTATATTCAGTTCATATTGAGATCTCTTACCTGTAAATGCTTTATCAATATTGTAAATGTTTACAGTCATGCCAATAAACCTTAGCTGACTGACAGATACAGCTGAACGTGTATCTGTTTGCGTGAGTGATTGCAGCAAAAGGTTCACTTTAGATCTAGACTACCTGTAAATCTTTCCCTCAAAAACATTAATTTGCCAAGGAGTGAACTTGGCCAGTTTCTGATTGGATAAGAGCATCCGATGAGCCAATAAGGAAGTCTGAATGTTTCCAGTCAGGAAGTAAGCACCTGAACAAGACGTACAGTCATCACACCTTTACCTCCCATAATGAACACACTTCCCATCCTCAGGGGAAGGTGCAGCATTGCTGCCAAAAGGAAGAGAGGGAAATAGAGGGAGAGATGGAGCGCAAACGAGCACATCAAGGCCAATTGGACTGTCATCAAGATCGCACAAAATTCCCATGTGACATTCCTGCTATCCAAATTACCTGAGTCAGAGATCCAAGGCTGCAAGAACAACCCGATCACCAGCCGAATATCTCTCTTAATCCTTTTTCCATGCCCCCCTCCTTCCTTCAACACATCAGCACCATTCCTCGCCTCTATTTATAGGGTCACAGCGTTCCCTCTCTTTGCGGGTTCATTTGGAGCGTCACCCTGCCTGGTTAGTGAACAGGTTAGTGACAGGTTTCGGTTGGGGTCAAGACGGAGGACATGAGAATCCCCTACTGACCAGGGCATATTTATTTTTACTTTTTATTTGTTTAACATCCATCCGATCAGGTGTGATCTTAAAGGGATAGGTCACCTAGAAATGAAAATTCTGTCATTGTTTAATTTTCTGTCATTGTGTCATTGTTTTGCAAACCTGTGTCAAATTCTTTCATCTGTGGAGCATAAAAACAGATGTTAGGCAAAATGAACATGCAGCTCTTTTCCATCAAATTAAAGTATAAGAGCTGTCAAACTTTAAAAAGACTGATAAAGCAACGTAAATGTAACTTGTGTGATATTTTAGTCATTGTTCACTAAAAAATCTTGCTGTAATGACTAAATGATTAATGCCACATAGATTCTGTTTGTCACATGGCTTCAATTTAATGCATCCTTGCTGAATAATTATAATAATTTAATAATAGTTAAATAATTTAATACTGATTTTATAAATCTCACTGACTTCAAACTTTTCAACAGTAATGAGGTGAATTTTTTTTAATTGTTATAAAGTAGCATGGGAACAAAAAAAAATTTGTAAAAATAAATAAATAAATATATATCTTACACATTCCATCTAGCTCTATAAACTGTAAAATATATGTAGACTTACGGTAAAATAAAATGTGTGACAAAAATCCTACATAAGAAGGGAACAGGGCCACAGAGAGAGACCAGAATATAACAGAGACTTTGAGGGTGAACTTTTATGACTTTCAGCCAGAAAGCAACCACCTAGCAACCACAAGTAATGTCTTGGCAACCACTTTCCCTATCTTGGAGGTGAGTTTTGCATGAGGAATCATATTTTCTTCAGAAGATTTAAAAACATAATTGATAATAATTATCTGAATCTGAATATCCATTTCTTCCCAGTTTCTTCATGTTGTTCCAAACCTGCAAAAGCATTTAACAGTTTGTGCAATTCATCTAGAGAGAGATTGTTTTAACAGACTTGTCATTTCTTTTGATTTTTGCCATTTCGGCTGCTGGAAAGGCCCAGACTTATTAAGTGAAAACTGAATTCATTATGTTTTTTCCTCTTTTTATTTTTGAAAAGCCACTACGTCAACACAGCCTCCCAATATACTTTTACATCAACCTAATATAAACTCTTTTAAATAGACTAAGAAATAATTGACTCAAAAAATTCTCTCAACTTTTACTCACCTTCATGTTCTTCTTTCTTCCATGGAACACAAAAGAACACTTGAAGAATGTCCAAGCTGCTTTCCATACAATGAAATCATACAGGGCAGTTGAGCTGCAAAACAACCCAGAAAAACACTTAAAAAGCACCACAAAAAATATCATCCTTTTAAAAAATCAATGCACACTATCGTTCAAATGTTTGGGGTTTTTGAAAGAAGTCTCTACGCTCACCATGGCTGCATTCATTGATCAAAAAAAAACAACAACAATAAAAACAGTAAAATTTTGAAATATTATTGTAACTCAAAATAACTATTTTCTGTTTTAATATATTGTAAAATGTAATTTATTTCTGTGATCAAAGCTGAATTTTCAGCATCATTACTCCAGTCTTCAGTGTCACATGATCTTCAGAAATCATTCTAATATGCTGATGTTGAACACAGTTGTGCTGCTTCATATATTTGTGGAAATTGTGGTTTTTCACAATTTTCTTGATAAGTTAAAAGTTTATTTGAAAGAGAAGAAGACATTCTAAATGTATTTACTGTTACTTTTGATAAATTTAATGTGAACTTGCTGAAACAAACAAAATCTTACTAACCCCAAACTTTTGAGAAGCAATGTTTTTACAAAACTGGTAAAAAAAAAGTTTCAAGTATAACCATCATTAAAATGAGATTAGATTTGTGCCTAAAAAAGTAAAAAAAAAGTGATATATATTATATATATATATATAATATATCTATATTATATATATATATATACACACACACACACACACACACACACGTGCACGCTTTTGCTACTTTTGTAAATTTATTTTGTTTTAAAGCATGTTTAAAATACTCTTTTACATTAAAAACATTTAAGCAACCTAGAACTTACTAACAGAAATATTAATAGGAAACATGCTGCTTTGCCAGTGCACAAAATTTCCAAGTCTTCTTAATTCATAAGCATTTGTGAGTAACTGACCAAAATTAAAGTATTTCTCTCCGCTGTGGTCACTGCATGCCTTCACTGCATGGAAAAGTGCAGCACAAACATGCTATAAATCATCTGCTCTCGAGTTTCACAGATGACAAAGACAGAATAAAGCAACAAGCCCCAAGAAGCCGGGGTTTACAGTGAATTTATAACAGCTGAGGGGTGTTGTTAGGCACGACGCAAAGCCTTTAGCTGTTATAAATTCACTGTAAACCATGGCTTCATGGGGCATATTGCTTTTATAAAACAGTTATTCCATATACGTAGTAAGGTTTCACAGAATAAAAGCAGAGCAAATAAAGTGTAATGATATAAATAAAAACAGTATTCTTCCACCAAACAATGTAGTTCCTCAGAAACAGTTGCGGTTCCAACAAAGTGGTTGCCGAGCAACACACAGATGTAAACAAAGGTGTATGTTTGTAGAGTAATTTACAACAGCTTCAAACGCGGCTCAACCAATCAGAATCAAGGACTGGAACTATCCGTTTTATAATGGTAAATAAACAATGGCCAAAATTTCATTTCTTGATAAATGACTCCTTTAACAGCAACAATAATGACGCAGTATTTTTCTGGATGAGTGACAGCATGAGAGGTCAAAGGGTGAATCTCGGCTCGGCCATCGTTGCACAATGTAAACCAACACTCATATAGACAACCCCCCCCCCCCCGCCACATCGACTCAGTTACACTTGTTCTTTGCTGACCAGCTGGACACACACACACACACACACACACACACTCGAGTGTTTTGTATCGAGCGAAGCAGCAGAGAAGATACCAATCACTGTTCATTTTATTAGATTTTTTAATTCTTTCCCATCTCTTGTGAGGCCTGATGTGATTTTTGCCAATGTGTGGATGTGTTTCACAGTTTGCCCTGCAATTATTTTTGTCTGTTTATCAGATTCACACAGATAAAAGGGAGAGAAAGAGCGCAAAGAAATAAACCGTCAAGGGAATAGTGAGGAAGGCCCACGGACAGTGGCGAATTAGAGGCAGAAAGGGCCGAGAGTGAGAGAGAAGGGACGGTGGCGTACAGCTTTTGTGGGCTTTGTGAGGCTCAAATTGTCTCCTTCTCTGGGAAAGTGGAAACTCAACACCCCCCACAGGAGGTCTGGTTACCTGGTGAGAGTGGAAGAAAGGAAGAAAAACACAACGACGGCGCGAGGGAGGGGCGCAAAAGTGCCGAGAGAGAAACGGGAGATCAGGGAAGAGGAAGACAGGATGAATTGTTAACACAAAGATGGGATCACCGCAGTATGAACGAGTGATTTAGTATCCTTCTGAAATGAAGGAGGGGTCTGAGCAGAAACATAATGAAATACATAACTTGAATCATTTGTGATCAGCATGATCTAGCCTAGTAAAATTCACAATATATTTAAAGACCTTATGGTCTAAGAAAAAACTGCCGTTTTCTTTTCTGTGTTCATATGTTTTCTGAAAAAGTAAGTTTGGCCAAGACGTAGTTTAGTTTACTAACTGAATGATTATTTGGTGACAGGTGTCGTTTGTTTGATAGTTTAAACTTTTTTAGCAAGCTCTTTTAGTATAATTGTAAAAATGTCCACCTTCAGGTTGTCTTTTTGCTCTTCTTGAAAATCTTATTTTTATAAAGTAAACGTAAGAATATCTTATATTGTTAGTAATATTTCAAGATGAACACTTACTGGACTGAAGCAACTAAGATTTAGCTACTTGATTATTCACACAATTTTTTTTAGATGTCAATATGAAATATGATCATCGGGTTTTGAGGAACGTTTATTCGTTCATCTCTCAATCATCATTATATTGCACTGCATTATATGTTTTGAATCTACAGAGCTTTGATTATGAACTAAGCATTTTTCTTTTGGGGAAATATATAGAGCAAAAAACATTTTTAGTTTTTTTTTTTATCTAAATGTTCAATAAACAGTTCTATTTTTGGACTACTATGCCAGGCTTTACAGTGTTAAAACATATTTCGAACACATCTTAAAGTTACTTAATGTAATTTGGATAAGTTGGGAAAGTTGAATGGAGTTGAATGGGGTCTCCTCTCCTCTTGCGCCCTCTTTAGACCAAAGACAGAAGTGCACAAATGTATATTTACATTTATTCATTTAGCAGGCGCTTTTATCCAAATCGACAGGGATCTGCCTAAAAATTATACAAATTATAAAATTGGCTAAGAGATAATACAAATGGCTAAGAGACATAAATAAACTCAGTTCATTGTGGCAAAGGAAAAATATTGTTAACAGTGTTTGCAAAGACTATTGCTCATAACTAATAAACTCAAGTATGTAGTATGATAAATTAGTAAACTTTGCTGTGTAGGGTGGGCTCTTTTAACTTGGGCCAGTAAACAATCCCCTAGTAACCATCCAGAAAACACCCTAGCAACCACCTACAATACCTTTTTGACCATTTAGCAACATTCAGAATTTTGCACAGGCAACCAGACCTCACATTTTCTTCAGAAAATGTATATATGTATATATATATATATATATATATATATATATATATATATATATATACATACTGTAAATGTTGTCTAATTTTATGCCTTAATCTATTCTCCAAATAATGTCTTATGTATTTATTTTAATGAGATTCACACAGAAAACACATGCCCAGTCATGGACTGAGAAGACTCCACCCATTTGATCTTTGTTTGGATGTCATAAAAAAATGGATCAAACACCTAATGGAGGCCATCAGTTGTGATTACTGGGTGTGGCGTGCAGGTAACATGAGCACGGGGAGGAAACTGCACCTACTGCTATTCCTAAATTATTGAATGTTGTCATCCAATAAGCAAAAAAAAAAATTTTTTAACCTGGCATGAAATATTAAACCATACAAAGCTGAAAGGCTTAATTCAAAGAACATCAACTGGATGTCATGCAATAATTGTTTACACTCACATACGTATGTTTTTTTCCACAAAAATTAGTTATATATACATAATTGCTATATTATTAAAATATTACATAATATATTTTCATTCTGGAATGTCTCCTTTTGGAACATTTATTTCTAAGGGCGTAATGTAAGTAAATATGAGACTATGGTAATATACACATGATATTATAGGTTAGGCTAAAAATGCAATAACAAATTTTGCATTCACAGTTTGTAACAAGGGTCCCTGCTCTGTCTATTTTCATCAATGGGTCCTTGACCTAAAAAAAAAGATACCCCTGTCTGAAGAGGAAACCTAAACCGCAGCAGCAAAGACTTTCCACCAGATGACAGCAAACATGCAAAAGAAATTTGCAGAAAAAGCCAATGGCCTCATTTAACTGCACACACGGCTGTTTCACAGGCCAAGTCAGGTTTACTTTCTATATTTATGTTTATGTGATAACAATAAGTATGTGATTATGATAATAACCATTTCAGCAGGAAGTGGAATCATTTTGATGAGTCATTTCACTCAGTGTCTGCAGCACTTGGTGTCTGAAACTTTATCTGGGAGATGTAAAAAGAGGAAGTCTGTGCAGTAGTTATCACTTTCATCCTGTCCTTGTGGAAACAAGCGATTTACCAGAATGTAAGACCATAATCTTTCTTTTCAAACAAAGCAAAGTGTGACCACATGACTCCAGTCCATCAATTAACGTCTTGTGAAGAAAAAAGCTGAGTGTTTGTAGGAAACAAATCCTTCATTCAGATCTTTCTCCCTGTCATAGTTCTTAAATCTTATTCACATTAAATTAAAATATGGCATATAAATATTGCATTGCACCAGGTTTGCAGCCAATGAAGTGATATCAAACCTGGTAACACATATTGGTTGAATTTTTATAGAACAAAAAATGTGTTAAAACAAAATAACACTATAGCATGACTGAGATAACCGCAAAAAAAAATAATATATAAATAATAAATAATAAAATATATATATATATATATATATATATATATATATATATATATATATATATATGTGAATTTTTTTTGTATTTGTGTTTGTTTTTTATCAAATACACAACACACACACACACACACACTATATATATATATATATATATATATATATATATATATATATATATATATATATATAAAACGAAATGAATAAAGAAATAATGAGATTTAAGACAGACGGGCAGATCTTCAGCAATGATGACTTAAATTATGTTCTGTTTCTCACATAAAGCTGTCATATGACTTTAGAAGACTTGGAATGTAGCACAAAAGTTATATCAAACGCTTATGAAATAGTACTTTTTGTATTCCATGCAAAAAAAGAAAGTTTGGAACAGGGTGTATTTTTGGGTGAATTAGTCCAATAAATGACTATATACATGTGATTGTAATATATATATATATATATATATATATATATATATATATATATATATATATATATATATATATATATATATATATATATGTAGTTGGAAATGAAAAATGTAAAAATATTAATTTAAAAACTATAACAATATATCAAAGATACTTAGACACCAACTCATGGTCACTAACAGCATTTATTAACTCACATGCATGGCTCTATTGATCATGAATCTACAGGTCGATATGATAGCACTATATTTATCTGACCCATCTACTCTATGGATTTTCTGAAATCTGTCTCTGTTTAGTCCACTAGTCGTTTGTGTTTCCTGTTTATGTTCCTCACTCGTAATTCCTATAGACTTCTGTCAAGGGGAAAAAATCATCTGTACACAGCTGCAGTGGAGGCATAAATATATTGAAAATTCACTATAAACTTGAATTCATTTTAGATTATATATAATATTAAATCAGACTGGATTGCATATTAATCATATAAATCCAGCTGGCGCTGTTATAGAATTTGTTTGAACAAAGTGAGAGTGCTAACATTACAGTATAGATAACTGTAATCATTCTACTCTAGTTAGATATTATACCGCTAACTAGCCTGTAAAACGTTGACATTTGACCAAAGTCTAACTGTATGTTATGTCACACCAAATGTACATTAAGTCTTAAGACAACCCTAACTGCATGGTTAATTAGCAACAACAAAATAAACAATACTTTTGATGTCCTTTGCTTATGATTCACCAAATTTAAGATAGATAGATAGATAGATAGATAGATAGATAGATAGATAGATAGATAGATATTCATATTATACTCTACTGTCAATAAAATATAGACAAATGGCATGCCATATTTCACCCTAAATCTGTTAAACAGTATTTAAAAAAAGACAAAAACAAAAAGCATTTAGCTAGAAAATAAAAGTTCGTAAAGATCAACGATGATGTTGACTGACAAAGTACTGTTAAACAGCTTTAACAGCCTTAAAGGGATAGTTATACAAAAATAACGAATTTACTCAACAATTCTACTCCGCACCAACCTGGCTCCATTATGGGGAGTATCACGATGCATGCATGATTTTCCTGCCTGTAAACAAGGCATGTGCTGTGCCTTGTTTACAGCAGAGCAATGCACAAGTATGTGCCATACTCTTGATAATGCATGCAGACTGTCCCGGAAGAGAACATTGATAAGGTCGTTATTTTTTTTATTATTATCATTTTTGTTTTCACAAAAATTATCTCGTAGCTTCTTAAAATTATGGTTGAACTACTGATGTCACATGGACCAATTTAAAGATGTCCTTTATAAGGGTCTGTGCCTTGACTGTGAACTTGGTAGTTCCCTTGCTGTCTATGGAGGGTCAGAGAACTCTCAGATTTCATCAAAAATATCATAATTTGTGTTCTGAACATGAATGAAGGTCTTACGGGTTTGGAACGAAATTTGGGTGAGTAAATAATGAGAGAATTTTCATTTTTGGGTGTAGTATCCCTTTAACAAATATTCATGCCAGTTTAATTAGTTCCCACGCATCTTCATATAATAGCTTATCATGGGACATGTACCTATATCTGTGTGTCTCCCATCTCATACCGGGTTTTATACACACCCCGTGTCTTTCTCCTTCCATTCAGCTTAACTGGTTTTTCCGGTTGAAGGCTGAGCACGTTTATGAGAGGAGTGGCCGCGCGCAACACCTCGAGACCGCCGCTGCGCGTGCTGCTGACAGGAATCGCCCTTCCAGGCCAGGCTCATGAATATTAATCACGTACCGTGACGTTCGCCAAGCTACTTGATGATTGGACGAAAGGCAAAAAAAGTTATCAAATAAACGATTCAGGCTCTGCCGAAGTCTTGTGAATATTAGCTAGGAGCGGACACTCCCCTTCTCAAAGAACGTAAAATTAATATTCATGAGATACACAGTCGCCATAGTAGGATTCATACATTTGCGACCCGCCCTCTTTTCTTTAAAGTTTGAGCTGCACACCTACAATCCAAAAGGACGCAGACGTGTGTTTGAGCTTGGAATCTATATGTATCTATATCTTATGGAATAATTTTATCACTATACAGGTAAATTCACATTATTTCAACTTGTTTATTTGTGTATTTAATATGCCAATGACATCATTCATTTACTCTCTAATGTAAATAAACTGTATACTTATTTCGGTTGTAATATTTATTTTGTTAATCATTCTGTATACTTAATAGTACCTCCGGACTAAACTGCCAAAATTGTGTTTTTTTTATTTTATTTTATTTTATATTATATTATACAGCTTTATATAGGTTTATTGTAAGAGGCACTTATTCATAAGTTACTTATTACCAACCAACAGGTGCAGATTACTGTGCTCCTGTTATATAAGCTTTTCTTTTTTTCTATTTCCCCACTTTTTGCTTTTTATGTATGTAAAAGCCTTATTAACAAGTTGATAACATTATATAATGCTTAACTTTAATAGCTCATTAACATTAATATATGAATCTGAGTTTGATGCCATTTAGAGATATTTGATTGTGCATTTAATTGATTAACTAATAAATTATAGTTATTAGTAAAGTTTCTAACTAAAAGGTTATTGTGAAATTGAACTATGTAAATTCAGAGAAGCATGACAGAAACGCAGTTAAATAAATAAACCTGGCTAATGAACATAAGGAGGGTATATTGCTCCTCTCCAGACACCCACTGGCCATGTTATAAGCTCAGCATGTAAATTTGTGCATAATAATTTGCATGTGTTCCTGGTGAGTGAAAGCTCTGCAAATCTACTTACATGCTGTGAACTTACTTACCTTGAACATTAGCTCTGTCCTTTGACCATCCCAGGTCAAAATGATTGGTAAGGTTTCTCAAGTAATTAAGCTGTCATTTTCAGTATTTTGTGTAGAAATGCTGCTTTGTCAGCAACTCCAATAAATAGCGATAAGGGATTGTCTGATAACTGCTGGCTGTAAGCTATTAGTATTGCGATATATTTTAAGTATAACACATTTTGTCTAGCTATTTCTCATCTGACAATACTGGCTTGCTGTTGGACCGGTTTGTTGAACGAAGACAGATTTACACCAAGCCAAAAAGTGAGCATTTTTTCACCTGTGGATAATGTTTCAGTGTCTTCGCCTGAAGCATTTGTGGCCAGTAGAAGTCAGAAAGTACAGAAAGTTAGCTCAGCTTTGCCTAACTTTGTTTGCAGTCTGGGGAAGGGATTTCTTCAAAGCTCTCACAATAAGCCAGGCTCGAACTTGTTTTGCACTGTGAGTTTTGCACAATGATAAGAGAACATGGGCGATGGTTTCGAAATGTCAACATTCGGATTGCTTCAGTTCATTTCAGGCTAGTGCATGACTGGTTGCAAATGAGTAATTTCTCCATGTGATGGTGTTTGTCTGCATGCAGACTGCTGATATCAGAGTCAAACGCCAGGTGAAAGTGATGCTGGTCATGTATTGTGGGTCATGCAGGGTGTGTATAAATAGCCTGCAGTGAAACGTCTAGTCATTTCTTGTTTGAGTAACTCTAGTTGGATGAAAAAACTTAAAAATCTAGCCCAACCAGAGTAACATGGCCTCAGAGAGCTCAACCAACTGGATTGGCCTTTTGTGTCTTTCCCAGAGAGCACTGTATTAATACGTTTATACCTGCTTCAAAGTGTTCATTAATTCATTCATTCTGTCTCCAACAAAAAGGTCTGATATAGCTCTAGAGATCTCCATTAGCCTGCATAGCAATAGCCAGGAAGTTACAATGTGGCTCTAATGAAACACTTTCTATGATATAATGACTTTTCTTCTATTTACAATGTAAAAAATGAATTTTTTAATCAGCATTTTGTCTTATTCAACATGCTTAACACAAAATGATGATTTACATGATATAATGATATAAAAAGATATATAAAAAGAAAATTTCCAGAGCATCTTAAATTTAATTTATTTATATTAAATAGATTTATTTATATATATATATATATATATATATATATATATATATATATATATATATATATATATATATATATATAGCATGAATCTATAATATTTAGGGTTTGTGCTTAAAACATGGAAAAAATTTTTTACCAATGGTGAGATAAAATATAAATGGAATTCAGGATATGTTCTCTGAAAACATCTTTACAAGTAAATTCATTTTATTTTAAGCATGTTTAGATATTCTGTTTAGAAGATATTTTGAATGGCTTTTAACTGAGAAAAAAAACTTTTGCTCATGTAATGTTATAGTTACAGCATGCAGCTAACAAATGGGGCAAACTTCTAAAACTAACCATACAAACCACTGTGTTGGTCAGAGCACAACGACCAACTAAAGTCCTCCTCAGCAGGTCCTAACATCTTTTTCTGTCCGTACTGAAAGCGAAAATGCTTCATGATGCCTAAAAGTGTCCACTAAGTGACTATTTATTTACTTAGTGATCTAAATCAGAAGAGCTGGCTTAGAACATCCAAACAAATCTTTCCAGAATTGATTAAACCATCCAAAAACATTTGACTACTTTGTGGATATTACGTAACACTTTCCTTATCTCACTTGTACTGCATTCATATTGATGCTCAGAGGTTTCCTTGTTGTCTTGCTAGCTACTGATGTGATCAGCGTTTTTAGGTTGCTTTAAGAGGAAAGAATATCATCATAAAAAAAGAAATTAAATGCAATGACACTACATTTGAAAAGTGCCAAAAAAAAGCCTAGCAATCTGACTGACATTTAACCTCAGATTTTCATGACTGCTATACAAACTTGGCTAAAATTTTCATTGGTGTTATTTATTTATTTAAAAAAAATGTTAGCTTTAAAAGATATAGTTCTACTTGAAAATTCCTCAAAAAAAAAAAAAAAATCCTTAAGTTTTAAATGGGTTAAAGTTAGTAATGCATTTAGCTAAATGATAATGCTTACCGGTAATTGCACTGAGATTGAAAAATAATTGGTGCTGGAACAATTTTTTTTTTTCAATCAGAAATTGCTAGTAAATTTTACAAATAATTACTAAGAGACATCAAGTAACACACATGAATTAAACAAGAAGCTTTGAAGACTAAAATAGTATTTTCTTGTAAAACTTACTCCAGCTGTTTTTATTTGAAATATCAAATTACAGTGTTTTTTCCCTTTGCAGACACATTTGCATGCATAAAACACTGACACAAGTTTTCAGTTTCTCAGCTCAACCAGTGATCAAAAGTGCAATGAATGATGAGAAAAGATTTGATAAGAGAATATATCTTGAAAGTATTTTATTTTATGTTATTTATATGCTTTTTGTAATTATTTTATATTGTGATATATTTTTTCTTCTTTCTTTATTCAAACATGTCAGTCTTCTGCAAGCATGTTTATGGTAACATCCCAAAGAAGTATGTTAATACCACTGAGATCCCACAGGGGTGTTTCTCTTTTGTTTTCCCATCCAGGTGCAGTGTGTAGCCATGGCTGCAAGGGTGGAGGCAACCACAAGGGAAATGGGCCAATCGCTCATCAACCCAGACAAACCTTCAGTTTCCGCCTCTGCACTCCCTGGAGACACTGGGAAGCCAGCGTTGGGCCCAAAACCCCACCTCATGCCTAAACCATTTGCCTTGCAAAGGAACGCCACCGTCCACCCAATCCGGGCCCCAAAAAACAACTTTAGCAGAGAGCTCCATCGAGCTGCCTCTTCTGAAGCACTTTTGGATATCAAAAAACCTGGTGCTGGTGGTCCAAATCTATCAGAATCCCAAAAATCAGGTTCAAATGGCACCGTAAATGGGTCTAATCAAATTGCAGCTCCTAAACCTGTCCCACTCGGCCCAAAACCTGACTTATTGGCTAAGCCTAAACCAGAACCCACTAAGAGTCCTGGTTCTAATAACCAAACTGGTCCAAACTCAAAGCCTGCTGTGAACGCTGAAGATTTGAAGGACGTTCAGCCCAGGAGCAGAGCAAAATCTTTGGGTTCTCAGGATCAAAAGATTCTCAATCAGAAGGACCGAGGAGAAGCAGCCAAGACTGAAGCAGACGTCAAAGTGCCATCACGATGCTGGCCACCTCGAAATCGTCTCTCCGTTGAGCTGACCTCCAAGTTCGAGTCAGCGTCTCGACCCGAGAAGGAGATGAGGAGAGACGCTGAAACCAGCAAGACGGAGAAAGAGTGGCCGCCACATTCTCCTTCTGAGTCCAAGCCTTCGAAGCTTCCAGTGGATAAAGGAGAGATGGGAGACGAGGACGTCAGCGGAGGCAGCATTAAGAGAAGGATCAGCCTTCTCTTCGATCGATCTACAGCAGCTCAGCACAGGGACACTTTCAACAAAAGAGACAATCCAGCTGCTGAAATATCTGTTGATATTAAACAGAGAATCCAGAATCTGAGCTTGGACGTGCCCAGGACACGCTTGCCATCCACTGGTGGTCCTAAAAGGTTTCTGTTTCATTTTCATCTCTTTTCATCTCTCTCTCGATACTTGTATTTCAGTCATATTAGAAAACGTTTCAGCTATGGTTCTGCTTCAGCTATGTCTGTTATGACTAATGATTTGACACGTAGCCTACAATCACACCGGTGATCAAATCAAGTTCAAGTCGTTGATCCAGAAGAAACAGCTTCACAAACATCATGACAGTTTTTTTTTATTATTATTCATTCTTATTCATTTAAGAACGAAACATGCAAGCGAACCAGTGAGTCATTCCTTCAGCGGATTCGTTTTAAAAAGCACTGAATCATTCAGGAACAAAACAACCAAGCGAGTCAGTGAATCATGATTTGTTTGAAAAAGCTTGTATCATTCAGGAACGAAACAAAGGCGTGACTCAATGAGCCATTCATTACACAGATTCATTTGAAAAAGTTTGTATCATTCAGGAACAAAACAACCGAGCGAGTCATTGAATCGTGATTTGTTTGAAAAAGCTTGTGTCATTCAGGAACGAAACAAGGGAGTGAGTCAATTAACCATTAATTTAGTGGATTCGTTCAAAAAAGCACAGAATCATTCAGGAACGAAAAAAGCGAGTGAGACAATGAGCCATTCCTTCAGCAGATTCATTCATAAAAGTGCTGAATCATTCAGGAACAAAACATGCAAATGAGTCAATGAGCCATTCATTCAGAGGATTCATTCGAAATAGCGTTGAATCATTCAGGAACAAATTAAGCGAATGACTCAATGAGCCATTCATTCAGCAGATTCGTAAAAAAAAAAAAAAAAAAAAACTGTATATTTCAGGAACGAATGTTTAAGTTTAATATGTGACAAAATGTTCTTTCTTTTCATTTATTTAGTATCCTAACATAAACATTTTTCTTTAGAACCTGTTTCGCAGTTAACCTAAATGTTTGTGTCAGTTTTGCTGATTTGTCACCAAGACAATGTTATCTAGCTGCCTAACTGATTTTGTTAAAAATTGCAAAAGTGATTTGAGTCTTCAAAACACCAGTATAAACCAATCAATTATGATTTATGCAATCATTTATCAGAAAAAAAGTGTGTTTATGAATAATGTAGCTGAATAATTTGTTGCAAATATTCTTTTCACATTGGCCTACTGTGGCGGTAACACACACAAAAAAACATTTAATGACAAATATAAATATTATTCTTAGCAAACATAAAAAATGTAATTATTTTGTGGTGGGGTCAATGGAAATGTTGGCAGGAATCTTAAGTATGTATGCTTATATATGTTTCTAGCTTTATGTTGTCCTTATTTTCAAAGCTATAACATATTTCCAAACTCTTACATTTGCAGTCCACCATCCGAGAAGACACTAAGCACCTCAGATGAGACTCCAAGTGAGAGATCATCTGAAAAACCTGCAGCGACAGAGAAGGTGCCTGTAAGTACAGCAGAAATCAAGAACTCTGCTGCTAGTGTGGACAGTGTAGAAGAAGAGGAAGACCACGAAGATGAAGAGGAGGACTATGTCCCTGTTCCCGTTTACCAAAGGGTTGGGATGAGCCTCGATGTGGAGACAAAGAGAAGGGAAGAAGAAGAAAAACAGAGAAAAGATGAGCAGTTAGAGAAAGAAAGACAACAGCGGGAAAGGGAAAGACTTTTGGAGGAGGAGAGGAAGGCAAGAGAAATAGAGAGACAGAAAGAGGAGGAACGGAAACGAGCAGAAGAAGAGAGAAAACAGGAAGAGGAAAAGCAAAGACAGATGGAAGAAAGGAGAAAGCAAGAAGAAGAACGAAAGAGAAGAATTGAAGAAGCAAGAAAAGAGGAGGAGAGGAGGAGGCAAGCCGAAAGAGAGAGAGAGAGACAGATTGAAGAGGAGAAGAGAAGGATTGAAGAAGAAAAAGAGAGACTGAGAGAAGAAGAAAGAGTCAAGAAAGAGAGAGAAATGGAAGAAGAGAGGAGAAGAATTCAGGAGTTGGAGAGACAGAGAGCGGAGGAAAGATTGAGACAAGAACGAGAAAATGTAGAGAGGTTAAAGAAAGAGAGAGAAATGGAGGAAAGAAAACGAATGGAAGAGGAGAGACAGAGAGAAGAAGAAAGACTGAGACGGGAACAAGAAAAGGAGAGACTAAAGAAAGAAAAAGAGATGGAAGAAGAGAGGAGAAGAATTCAGGAGTTGGAGAGACAGAAAGAAGAGGAAAGATTGAGACAAGAACGAGAAAAAGAAGAGAGGTTAAAGAAACAGCGAGAAATGGAAGAAAGAAAACAAATGGAAGAAGAGAGACTGAAAGAAGAGGAAATATTGAGACAAGAACGAGAAATGGAGAGAATACGGAAAGAAAAAGAAATGGAAGAAGAGAGACAAAGAATTCAAGAGATTGAAAGACAGAAAGAGGAGGAAAGATTAAGAAAAGAACGAGAATTAGAGAGAATCAGGAAAGAAAAAGAAATGGAAGAAGAGAGACAAAGAATTCAAAGACAGAAAGAGGAGGAAAGATTGAGACAAGAACGAGAAATAGAGAGACTGCGTAAAGAGAGAGAAATTGAAGAAAGAAAACGAATGGAAGAGGAGAGACAGAGAGAAGAAGAAAGACTGAGACAGGAAAGAGAAAGAGAGAGACTAAAGAAAGAAAAAGAGATGGAAGAAGAGAGGAGAAGAATTCAGGAATTGGAGAGACAGAAAGAAGAGGAAAGACTGAGAAAAGAACGAGAATTAGAGAGAATAAGGAAAGAGAAAGAGATGGAAGAAGAAAGGAGAAGAATTCAGGAATTGGAGAGACAAAAAGAGGAGGAAAGACTGAGAAAAGAACAAGAATTAGAGAGTTTAAAGAAAGAAAAAGAGATAGAAGAAGAGAGAAGAAGAACTCAAGAGATTGAAAGACAAATAGAGGCGGAAAGATTGAGAAAAGAACAAGAACTAGAGAGAATAAGGAAAGAAAAAGAGATGGAAGAAGAGAGGAGAAGAACTCAAGCGATTGAAAGACAGAAAGAAGAACAAAAACGGAGACAGGAACGAGAACATGAGATGGCGATGGAAACGTGTGAAGCAGCTGAGAGATCAGGAGAGAAAGTTTCCACGAGTTATGATTTAATATCGTTTGACGCGGAGGAGCCGGCGGCGTCACAGACTCTGGTCTCCACCGTCCAGCTCGCGGACGTCTCGCCTCGGCTCGCACAAGTGACTTACGATGACTTTTCAGTGAAACCCCGAAGATGGGGAACTAGGGCGAGACGTTCCTCGACTCCGTCTCCAACCAGAGAAACTCCTGCTGCTCCTGACCACAGTCTACAGCCAGAATCAAAGTCCAGTCATCCTGGACCCCAAGAACCAAGCGGAGATCAGGTGTCTGTGCATGATCTGATCGGATTTGAACCTGAAGCTTCCAGTCCACACAACTCTACAGAAAGCAGAATGCACACATATTTATTTGAGGTGGAAACTGAGTCCAAACCAGGGGATCTGCTGGAGCCAGAAACTGATGAGGTAAGACCAATGGTGGTTAATTAAATATTGCAATATAGTTATAGATTTTCACTGTGATATATATTTGACTTTAACAAAACAATAAGCAACAAGAGACTTTACATTACAGGCACATCTTAATATAAAAATATAAAAGTGAAAAACAATGTTGAAGGATCTACATTTGTTAATAACAATCAGTGTATTTATTGTCCAATCTTAATATTCTATAAAATATATAAAAATATTATGAAATATGTTTAAAATATATAAAAAAGTATATATATATATATATATATATATAATATATATATATATATATATATATATATATATATATATATATATATATATATAAATGATGCAATATAAAAATATAAAAATTTAAAACTTGTCAAAATGTTTACATTTATGAATAATAATAATCAGAGCAACTATAGTATGGCACATCTTAATATAAAAAGTATATAAAAATATAAAATGAAATATTTTAAATAAAATATACAATTAATATAAAATAAATACAAATAATATTAAATATTTTATCATATTAAAACAATTTATAAATTAAAATAATAATATAAAATATATACAAATAATAATAATACATAAAGTATATAAAAAATGTAATATAGAGTATATAATTATAATGTAAAAAAAAAAAATTATTAATTAATTTTAACTTGGCACCTTTATATATAATGTGCAGTCATAGGTGTGCAATTATCTGCATTTCAAACACGGCTCATGCAATCAGAATCAGTTATAAGGTATATTGAAATTTTTATGAAAACAGGCCCCTCTAACCTCAGCTGGTTGTAAACACTAGTTGAACACACTCAACAATTTTGGCCTTTTTGGCTTTCAGTAGTTTAATGCACACAGCAGCCAATAGGGGGTTACTAGCTGGTTAGCTTTAGCAATTAACCCCTGCTAGTCAATACATTATGTGGGCAAACAACACCTGCCTTGATAACCAGCCGTTCAAAGTAACCAGATGTCCTGAAAGTCTTTGTAATCAAAGTATTAATCACTAAAATGTTATGTCATTGTAAACATTTTACAAGTCCCACATCTTGTTTTTAAGGGCTCTTAACAGTGTTAAATACACTGTTCAACAAAGCGGATCTCATCCGTTAGCATTAGTTTTCATCTCAGTCACATTTACAGATGCTTGTATCTTTATAATATACAACCTATACACACTGTCATTCTAACCCCATCTAAAGACAAATGTTTGTAATTTGCTCAGTGGATGTTTTTATGTTTGTTCTGAGGAAGAAAAATAGTATCTGGATTCACCAAACTTCACAAGCATTGTGTCTTAATAAGAAAACTGCAAGAACTGTAATTGTCCAGACTTGTATAAAACAACTTACATGCACCAAACTTGCTAAAAGTCAAAAATCTAGCTTGCATTATCACCTGGATTGTGTGATTTTTTTTTTTAGTGAAAGCAAACCTAATCTCAGTCTGAACTCACAGTCGTGGTTCGAGAAACTCTGTTCAACTGATGTTGCTCTGGTAGGGTTGATCCACGTCTTCAGGGCAGGGCCTTTGTTTCCATTGATCTTGTCATGTTGGAATTTCCCATTGGTGCCTTATGACGGCATAGAGTGATGTCACCGCAGGCGACTCTGCTTTGTGTTGGGTGTGTGTGTGTGTATAGATGTGTTTATTTTTACATGACATTGTCCTTGAGTCAGGCCTGTGGTATTTTCAAACAACACCTATCGACTGTATTTGAGCAACAGATTATACAAACATTGGCAATGATTACATGTACACCAATCTGATATGTCTGATTACTATGCGATTAATCCAGATTAAATGAATATTATATTGTTTTTAGGATGTCTACATATCTTCAGTTGTGTTTATGTGCTCATTGCCATTATTTTGATTAAAAATAAGGTAATTTAATATATTTTTTACAGCCATTTCGTCTCTGTTTTCTTGGAAACAGCAACACAAATTGCCTGATTCAAATACAGTAGGTTTGTCTGTTGCTGCTGTTTTTATTTGCTGATCCAAATGCAAAATAGCCCTTGGTTCTTATTTATCCGAGTGGCAAAAATGCAATTAAATTGCACAGTATACTTACCTGTATAGTGCAATTAAAACCACAGTGCTCCATATATTTTACTGTGATTATGGTTACTGTAATTATGATCAGAATTGCATCATTTACAATATTCTGATGACATGAGCACCAGTGTAATCACTGCCTTAACATAACAGTGCTTTCAGCTGAGGACACACTGGATCGGATCAAACTCTTAGTATGCTATATAGTTTAGTTTAGTAAGCACCACTAATGATGGTTTACTGAGCTGAACTTTATTCCTGTGAAAAGTTTTGGGGCCAGACAGGAAGTTTCTCTGCGCCGATCTTCATGTAAATCATTTGCAAAGCCCTGTAGGTTTGGATGTTTACTTTCATCTGCAAAGCAAAGCAGAGAAGAAAAGGGTGATTTATGCTTCAAATTATCCTACAGTTTAAACTCCAAAATGTTTGAAACAGAAATAGCAAATTTGCAATAATGTAAAATTATTTGAATATATTATAATATATAATATACATTATAATGGCTTCCATATTTTCATGTGAACTACTGGTTGAATTTGTAGGTCTACAGATTAAGACTTTCTTGGGTCTTTGTGTGTTTACATCGGGAAAATATCTGTGCATGTGTGGGATTTCTCTGGTTTATGTATACTTTTGTTCACAGAACAGTTTATTAAAATGTTCAGCATCCATCTGAATGTGGGCTTGGAGGGTATTTAAAGAAATTAAGTTCATAAAAATACTGTGTTTACATTTTCTTTGTGGTACAAAGGTCAGCATCACTAGTTTTTATATATATAGGCCTATTAACAATTATAATATAAAACAAATACATGTAAAAATTAAAAACCTTCCCAAATATATTATATTTATTAGTTATTAAGTGTATTTTTGTCTATTAGACCATTATTATTATTATTATTATTATTATTATTATTATTATTATTATTATTATTATTATTATTAAACATAACCTCTTCAGTTGTTCACATGCATATTGAAATTATTTTGATTATTCATTAAGAAATATATGATTGTTTAACAGCCATTTTGTTGCTATTTTGTTGCACCCAGCAACACAAAAGGTTCAATAAAAATAAAAAGGTGCTGAAATTTGCTAAAATTTGTAATATTTTGAAATAATATAAAAAATATATATATTTTAAATATAATTAAATAAAATTAAACAAAATATAATTGTGATGTAAATGTGATGGAAAAAATGGATTACTCCAGTTTTCACTGTCACATGGTCATTCAGGAATCATTATTTATTTTAAATATAAATCTTTTGTAACATAATAAATTTTTTGTCTTTTTTATGTTCTGAGAATTTTAAGCATGATGAATGTGGTTGCTAGGTGGTCGCTATGGTGTTGCCATACTCTAAATATCATTTATTTCTACAAAGGTTGCTAGGATTTGCCTGTTTTATTGCCTGCCAGGTGAAAATTGTTCTTTGATATGCTTAGTAAAGTAATATCATAACAAAAGTGAATGTTTACTGGTTGCTATGAAATTCATTATGATTACAGTATGGTACAGTATTTCTACCTCTTAAGCTCTTGTAATAGGATTCAATTTAATGTAGTCCAAAGAAGCCATTGGAGCTGTTCAGAAAGGGTTATGAAATATGATTTCTCAGTAATGTAAAGTGGATCTGTTTCTCTAGTAGTTTTTATTCGCCTGAGGAAACGTCTTTAATTTCACTTCTCTTGAACAGTGTTCAACTTACCTAGAGTCATGATACTTTATGTACTGCAAGTATTGTGAGTTAGCTACATAATCAGATTACTTTTCTCAATTAACCAGTAAATTACTTGTAACTTGTAAATTGGTGCTTTACTTAACCAACAGGGTCATTAAGTTTAACAAACACTATTGCTTAAATCAATCAGAGGATTTTGAACTGAGGAGTTTTCTCAGACGTTCTTGTTATATTTGTAACTTTTTTTTTTTTTTACTTTTTTTCATGCTTCCAAGTGCTCGAAGTTGACACAGAATCAAAACTGACCCTGTTTAAGTTGTTTAGCTTCTATGCCATTGCCAGGTGGTTAAATGTGTAAAAAAAATATACATGCCATTCAAATGCATGTGATGTAAGATTTAAAAAAAAGAAAGAAAGAAAGAAAAGAAGTCTCTGAAATATTTAACATTAATATGTAATTAAATAAATATAATTAAACAAAATATAAAAAAGTATATGTAATAGTGATGGGGAAATGAATTTTCAGCAGATATTACTCCAGTTTTCTATCTATCTATCTATCTATCTATCTATCTATCTATCTATCTATCTATCTATCTATCTATCTATCTATCTATCATCTATCTATCTATCTGTCTATCTATCTATCTATCTATCTATCTATCTATCTATCTATCTGTCTATCTATCTATCTGTCTATCTATCTATCTATCTATCTATCTATCTATCTATCGCAAATTGCATTGTGAAAGCCAATTCATGCAATATCCTTCCTTTCTTTATTTCATGCTTACAATGGCTACTACATAGTTTCTTATCCTGTATGATTATTTAATGTGAAATAAATGTCCTCCAGTTAAACCTATACTTATTCTAAGCGTAACAGCTGGTGTCAAGGAGCGTTTATTGCAGCCACTCATGCTATATATGGCTCATATTAGATAAACACGGCCTGTTAGTCATGACAAATAGTCAAACTAATGCACAGTCAAGTATAAAGCATCTGATTCAGCAGTGGTTTGCATAAGGGTTTTGTGGTTTAGCATTTCTCTTCCAAAGTTCATGGATACAGAAAGGTTCCCACATAACTTTTTCCTGTTTTCTATTTCTGTATTTTTCTATTTCAAATGCAGTGTCCATAAATGTCCTTGATCTTCTTTCATCCCTTCCCCCTTTCTCTCTCTCTCTCTGTTTCTCTGAGCCGGGATGTTGTCACTCATTCGAGGGCTGTGTCTGTTTCCGGTACCTGTTCGTACCTGCAGCGTGTCAAGCGTAAGCGGTGGGCTTGCCGGAGTGCTGCTATGTTTTTCCATCGGGATCTGCGGGAATTGCACAAGAGGAAGCTTACGAGACTTTAATATCTGGATGTCAGAAGATTGTATTCCCAGATTTGTGTTTCTACCTCATCTAAACAAGAAGATTTCACCGGAGGAGATCAACTAGAGGATTGATTGACTTTACATGTGTGTGTTGCGGAAGAACGTGCTAGAAGAGCATCAAGGATTGATCGACAACTTGAAGTGCTTTCTGTGATGGACATTGGTGTAAAATCTGGTCCAGTTTGGAACACAAATCAAGATGCCTGCAGAGCTGCCAATGCATGTCGGCTATAACACCTTCTAGACCTCATATCTGGGATTTATTTCCCCAAAAACTAGTTGATTTCCATCAGACTTTCCTAACATAATTTGTCAATTGGGTGAAATAAGATGCAGTTCTTGGGTAACAAACTGTCCGAGGCGCAGACGCAGGTGTCAGGATGGGTCGGCAACATGCGTCGCTCCTTACAGGAGGCTGTAGAGCTGATGTCGGGTGCTCAGGAGCATGAGGAAGAGGAGGATGAAGAACGAGTGGGAAGGTTTGAGAGGGCCATCTCTCCACTGAGAAGTTTTGCGACTCGTGGTCGACAGTCCCTTCGAAATCTCTCTCAACAAGGCCGGCAGCGTTTTTCCCTACGCAAACGCACGACTGCGGCAAGCTCAAATAATGTAAGACTATGCTGAATGTTCTCTGCTCGCTTTCTTCTGATGCTTCATGCTCTATCAGCCGATCTTTGACAGGTCTTCAACAGTGCGTTACAAAACATCCATGACTGTTTTTACTGCATGCTCTCAAAATATGCATAAAGCAGAAATGTTATTTAGAAAGTTATGTTTACAATTTGATTTGTGAAAGGTTTCACCAAAATTGTTGACACTAAAATGATTATTACAGGTTTTTTCCCCCCAAAATAAGAATGAAGATTTTTCTAAATCTATATATATATATATATATATATATATATGTGTGTGTGTGTGTGTGTGTGTGTGTGTGTGCATTAATGCACTAAAATAACAAAAGCAGTCAAATGTCAAAAGGTTCAGCTTTAATGATAAAAAGAAGTATTCAAAATGTATAATTTAACTTACAATCTGCAAAGGCGTGGAAAAATAAGTTCGAATACTCCATATAATATCAAAGAAATAAGTATTTTGGATGTAGTAAAACTGGTCATGTTTGCATTTTTTTTTTTTATTTTTTTTTTTTTATTGTTTCTGGACTTTGTTATCAGGTTTAGATATGAGATTATGTATTTTAGAATAATTCATGCATTAAAAAAAAATGAGCTGAGAATTGAAGAAACAGTTGTAATTTGTCTCATGTCTTTGTGCAGTTTTTCTTTTGATTTAGGGATAATACAAAACGTCTTCACCTTGTCGGAAAGCAAAAATGCTACAAACTGCATCGTATTTTGTGAGAAGGTGTAAAACAGGCACTATATTTGGAATCAGCACCTAAAAAGTATAGTAAGAAGCAACAAGTATATTATTATTATTCAATAGAATCCAAATCCAATTCCTGTCACTGCACACGAGTCAGTGGATTCACATCAAATACTGTTAAACAGGATGTGTGGCGTTCTGGAATAATTCGCAATCTCGAGCTGTCTAGGCTTGTTTTTACTTACTCGTAAATTTGCTTATCCTCTCATTTTGGATCTTTTTTTCCCTATGTGCATCTCTGTCGGTCATGACAGGTCTTTTCAACTCAAAGAATTTGATTAACTTGGTGAATATGGCATACATCCCAGAGACATGCGTGTGTGTGTGTGTGTGTACAGAAGTTTTAGATAGAAGTTAATTTACAGAAGTTCATTTAGACATACACTACAAATTACAAATGTAATTTATTTCTGTGATGCAAAGCTGATTTTTCAGCATCAATCTTTAGTGTCACATAATCCTTCAGAAATCATATATTATTCTGTTATTTTGTTTTGATGATATAAATTATTTATTTTTTGTATGTCATTAATATTTGTTGTGCTTCTTTTTTTTTTTTGAACTGTGAGGCATATTTCATCAGGATTTTTGTATGTTATTATCAGCATTCAAAACTATTGTGCTGCTTCTTTTTTTGTCTAAACTGTGAGGCAACACTTTAAAATGTCTAAACTGTAAGTGTTAATTTTTTTTTTTTTTTTTAAATCTTCCAGACTGCAAACTTTTGAATGGTGAAGTTTGACGGTGTGTTTTAGTTCAGTAGTTGCTGCATGACTCATGGCTTGTTACTAAAACATCACGGGACGACTCTAATAGTGCTCATAGAACAGCAGAACTGTAATTTTTAAAACTCATCATCTATGTTTACATGCACATGGTTTTCCGATGTGCATGCAAATTCTGGTTTAGCATTATGCTGCATTTTTAGCAATTCTGCATGTAGTCTATTTCTAGGCTTTTTTACAGTTTCCTTTATCACATAGATCATTTATGTTTGGAAATGAATAGATGTCAATTAATATTCAATACTATAGAACATTACAAATATAAGGTGCTTACATGACCAAGAATTCAAGTGAATTCCACTTGGATAGTTGTGTTAAATATCGGGCGTATAATTGGAAAATGACCAAAATCCGATAATAATCAGATTTTCATGGTCATATACATGTAGTCATTGCAACAGGGCTGTTTCCTCTACTATTTCCTTACTCCTTTAAATCTAGTTCCGCCAAAACTTATTGTGTGTTATGTATTTCTACTACTTTCACATGCCTTTGAATCCAAGTTCATTTCTATTTCATCTGTGGGCTTTCAGTTAAACATTAGCATGAATGATGAATGTTAAAAAGGTAGGCACTAGTATGCAAAGTTTCATCTTAGCTGTGATGCAAGATGAAATAGTTACAGTTGTTATTAAAAAAAAAAAAAAAAACATCGACCAAACAGAAAAACATGTTGGCCGATTAGGATTGCAAAGGGGACTGTCCAGAAATTTTGGACACTTTCAGGTCACTTTTGCGCCCATTTGCAACCAGCCAATGCCGATAATTAAGAAATGGGAAATACTAGCTGATGTATCAGTTGACCATTAACATTATTTCAAAAGAGTATCTTTTTAAAAACCATTCTTGGCTTATCAGTTGATATATATTTTAGTATATATATATTTAATTCAGAACTTATTTCATTTACTTTATCTGTATTATTTCTGACAGCTACAATAAATGCTACCATATGAGGCTTTGTCTGGTAATATACTTCAACACTGAAAACATTACAAGCAGCATTTTTAAGAGCCTCCAGCTGTGTGTCAGTATAAGAGAAGTGAATCAGAAGAGGGTCTGTTTATTCTGAGTAATGTGTTCAGATCAGGATATAGTCCAGCAGTCATTGCTGTATACTCATAGGATTGTCTCTGTAGAATGAACATTACTCAATGTCCTGCTCACAGAGAGCTTGTTTACGAGGAAGTGTTTTGTTTCCTAGTAACGGTGTGTGTGTGTGTGTGTGTGTGTGTGTGTGTGTGTGTGTGTGTGTGTGTGTGTGTGTGTGTGTGTGTGTGTGTGTGTGTGTGTGTGTGTGAGTGTTTGTAGCTGAGTGTGAGTTTTAACTTATCACTTAACACCAAAATGATAGGCTAACGTTTGTCATACCTGCCAACAGAATGTGAATTGACAATTTACTGATCATAATTTATTTGTTTATTTATTTATTTTGCCTGCTTTGAAGTTGATTTATGCATTATGCAATTCTAGTAACACTTTTGTTTAGGGACCAGTTCTCACTATTAACTAGTTGCTTATGCATATCACTACATTTAGTAGTACTGATAAAGTATTAATGCCTTGTTCTGCATGACAATATTTTAGATCCTTTAATCCTAACCTTAACAACTACCTTACTTACTATTAATAAGCAGCAAATTGGAAGTTTACCTAGATAAAAGTCATAAATAGTGAGAATTGGTCCACAAACTGAAGTGTGACTGCAATTCTGTTACATGCAGTTACAATACAATACATTTTCAAAATATGTATATATTCTAGCCATTTGGTGAAATGTCATCTATCATAAAAACACTGAGACCTACAAATGTTTTGGTCTTCAGAGTTTCGTTTTAATAGCATGACTTCAGGATTGTGTCATGCCATGAGGTTCATTATGAAATGACAGCAAAATATTTTTTTTTTTGTTTTTTCATCAGCTGAATCCCTTTTATCTTAAGTATATACTTGAGGATTTTTAAATTAATATTTTGATAATTTTACAGCACATTTGCATGGTCTCTAATGTCAGTTAACTGTCACATGACATGCAAGTGAACAAATATTTTTTTTTTAATTTTAGTAAGTGGTATATTTTAAACTTTTATTTGCGTCATTGATTGTCACACCCCTGGACTCATTTTGTGTGTTTTTGCCTCTGTGACCCAGTTTCTGTCTCCCGTGGTTGGTTAATTTGATTCCAGGTGTGTCTAGTTTCTTCCCCATGTGTTCCATGTCCCCGTTAATTTAGATATTCCTCTCACCTGTGTTTCCCCAATTATCTTATGTATAAAGGTCCTAGTCTGTGTTTGTTGGGTCTACAAGTCAGTACGTGTGTCTTCCTCCTGTGTTCCATGTTGGATTTACACCTGTTTTGGATTAATAAAGACTCTCTTGATTATTCTCGACTCCGTTTTCCTTCCGGCAGCGTAGCGTAACAGAAGACCCGACCAAAAGAGTTTAAATTGCTTGTCTCCCCTCTGTTTGTTTTTTTTTCGGTTTTTTTGTTTTAAGTTTTTTTTTCGTTCAATTTTCTTTCCCTTTTTGGTGGATAATATCTTTTGCTCACTGATGGATCATGGTGATGATTTGGTAGGGGGAAGAATTTGGTCTGTTCTGGATCATGGCTGTTCTGGACCAACTACCCAGACGACGCACAGAGCGCCATCGACTGAGGACGGTCCCCGAGTGAATTTTGCCGCCTTCATGGAGTGGACACTGGCATGAAATGGATCTGTTCCCCACCTGTTCCCAGGGATTGATCGCCAGTGCCACTCCGGACCCAGAGTCCAGCCCACCATCTCCCCAATGTGCAGAGCGCATGCCCGAGCCCACCACTGATGGAGAGCCAGAGCCCTCGGCTGAGGGTGAGCTGGATATGACACGCCAAAAGGGCCAAAATGAGGAGGAGGATCTTATAGACTGGGAATCGGAACTGGAAGTTGAACTGTCCCCTCTTCTCTCTCCGCTGGTCCCGTCCAGCCCTTATTCGTCCTTGGTTTCCTCGTCCAGCCCTGAGGGGGCTTCCAGTTCTCCAGTGCCTGCTCCTAGAATGTGTTCGTCTCTGGTTGTCTCGTCCAGCCCTTTTTTGTTGTTGGTTTTCTTGCAAAATCCCCTCCCACCCGCTCCTGCATCCTCCACCGCTGTCATCTGACAGCCCCTCTGCTCGCCCTCAGCCCACCATCATTGCAGTGCGAGCTCCATGGGTCTGCCATCCTCCAGTGTTGCCATGGTCGGTGTCTCCCTCACCTCCAGCCTCCGAGGCCTGGACTCTGCCCGTTGACCCGTCGGCTCCACCATGTCTCCTAGCTCTCTCCTCTCCACCGTTGCCCGGCAGTCCACAAGCTCCGCCTGGCTCCCTCGTCCCTCCATCTCCGCCTTGGTCTGATGTTGACCATCCTGCGCCTCGGGACTCCACTCTGGCTTTGCCTCATCCCTCCGTCCCTCTGGCTCCGTCATGCTCTTTCATCCCCTCGGCTCCACACTCAGTCCTCTGTCGCTCTGGCTCCACCGTGGCCTCCCGGATCCCCATCTCCACATCGGTGCCTCTGGGTCACCATCGGTTCCGCCTAGGACCTCTGGATGCTCCCGTCAGCCTGGCTCTTGGGCTCCTCCTCTACCTGCTCCGCCGCCGTTGGTTGGCCCCCTGGAGTCGATGGCCATTCTCCTCCTCCAAGGCTCCCTCCCATCCTCCTCCCACCGTCGGCTCCACCTTGGGCCATTGTTATGGCTGTGGCCTGGGTCCTGCTGGGCTCCTCCTGTTCCAGGTCCCTCCTGGCTCCTCCCTCCGTCGTCTTCTCCCTGGCTCCTTCCTCCATGGTCTCTGTCTGCTGGCCTCCTCCCGGGGGTCCGTCCTCCACTGGAACCTCCGCCCATGCCTCCCTCTGTTTCTACGGTGCGAGGTCACACCTTCCAGGAGGGGGGAGTAATGTCATACCCCTGGACTCATTATGTGTGTTTTTGCTCCTGTGACCCAGTTTCTGTCTCCCGTGGTTGGTTAACTTGATTCCAGGTGTGTATAGTTTCTTCCCCATGTGTTCCATGTCCCAGTTAATTTAGTCTTTCCTCTCACCTGTGTTTCCCCAATTTTCTTATGTATTAAGGTCCTAGTCTGTTTGTCAGGTCTACAAGTCAGTACGTGTGTCTTCATCCTGTTACATGTTGGATTTACCCTGTGTTGGATTAATAAAGACTCTCGATTATTCTGGACTCTGTGTTCCTTCCAGCAGCGTAGCGTGACATTGATCTTCTTCAATAGGGTGTTTTATTATTCTATGGGATTTCTAGCTTTTGGATGACTATTATACCTACAGTTTGATTTATGTATTATGCTTCAATTTCAGTTCAATTTCAGTTTTACTCATTTGGTAGTTGTTTTGTTCATTTTCTACCAGCTAAATGTAAAAAAAAACCTGCAACTTTAAGAAGTCTGTCCTCATAGTCCAAAATATTTATATACTCCTTTGTGTTAATGACTACTTTAAGATTATTATAGAAAGTTATAAACAAAAAAAAACTAAGACTACAAAAAACAAACAAAACATTTTGGTTAATTGCAATAAAGCTGGAATGTAAATATTAGATGAAAACATACTAAACTAAAATTATTTTAATTTAAGTGAAATGTGCATGTTTAAGTTGCAAGTATAAGCACTAAATTTTCTAACTGAAAATAAATCATTAAAGCTGAACAATGCTATTTTAGTATAACTGAGATACTATTATAGATTATGTTAATTATATTTAGTAATTTATATATTTAATATATATTGTTTTAGTTATTTTTATACATCATTATACTAAATCAAAATGACAAACGTTGCCTTGGCAAATATCTAAAATAAAATAATTTTATTTTTATATATTTTGCTTAATTTTATTTCAAGTAACAAAAGTTTTTTGTTTTGTTTTTTAGTTTAGGCTTTAGATTTGGTTAACTATAATAACCCTGCAACTGAAATACAAATAAATTAAACCTCAATAGTAATATTTTTTGGAGGTTTGGTGGCAAGCTGTCTTTAAAAGTAACTTGATCAACCAGCATGGTCTTCCTAGTGGAGCTGGTTTAGCTAGTTAAAAAGCCTGCTGGCTACACCAGCATCCACAACCCAACATATAAAGCTGGTCTTTTCAGCAGGACTTCACTGTAATCTGAGTTTTGACAAACATCTGTTTTTGTTTGCTCTCATTAAACCCTTCAGGGTCAGTTGAAGGACGATGAACCCGAGGAGGACACAGAGAATCTCATCTGGGAAACTGACGAACAAACTGAAAACAATGACACTGTTGATGAGTAAGAAATATCTACAGCATGATTCATCATCGCTTTCATTGCAACAATAAACCTTCAGTTTTCTTTCGAACATCTGAGTATCTTATTTAGAGCGGCGTTGTGGAGCTACTAACTAAAACTAGCAATGCTACTGACTTTTTCAGTGTCTCAGAGCAAATCGCTTTTCCAGTAACAAGTCATTTTCATTTCCCTCGGTGTCAGGTGACAAAATTACTATATTGCTGTGTTTTTATGTTCTGCACTCTCAGAAAAAAAGGTACAATAGCTGTCACTGGGGCGGTATCTCTTCAAAAGGCACAGCTTTGTACCTAAAGAGTCCTTATTGGTAACTTAAAGGTACAGATTAGTACCTAAAGTGTACATATTAGTACTTAAAAGGTACAAAAGTGTTCCTTTTGAAAAGGTATCGCTCCAGTGACAGCTTTTGTACCTTTTTTCTGAGAGTGTGTGTACACAGTCTCGCAGCCGAATGAGTTTATGGGGGAATAATAAAACTCTCAAGTCTCCTAAAAACCCCTCAACTGACTTCAGCAAATTTTGTTTAGATGATTCATTATACTGAAAATAAAAAAAGAGATTCAGTGATTAATCACTCAATATTTAATCTTATTATTAAATTATTTTGTTAAATGCTGCTTTTTTTAATCTATATGCTTATTATCAAAATTATATAAATTAGCATTTTATAGTTGTATTACTGTAAATGTATGTGTTCAAGGTTGATGTCATCCTACATGAGATCCACACTTGTTATATTTTGGATAAATTTTGTTTTTATTAATCAAAGGAATTACATAACTTGCAGCGTTACACTAACAGATCCAGTATAGCTTGTAGTTTGACAGTGTTAGTTTTGTTTTTATTGATATAATATTAATATTTTTTTTTTTTTTCAAAATTAGGGTTAACTTAATTTTAGTTAAATGTTAATAATTTTTTTTTGTACTTATTGTTTATTTTTATGTCCATGTAGTTTTTAATAATTTATTTCTATGTGTTTTTTTTTTTTTTTATTTTATTTTTTTTAATTTAATGAAATTAATAAATATTAATTTTGAGATTAACTTATATAAATTGTTTTTAAACTCTCCTTCCCAACGCTGCAGTATATGTATTTACCTTTACACCAACAGTCATCAGACATCAGTTTTGCTCAGACTGTCTCCTAGTGGTCATGAAAAGCATCAAACATCAGTTCTCTCTGGGTAGTGTTACGTGTGGATTGATTTCATGTTTTTATCTGTTCAGTCCCGCTACACAGATCAGAATCAATCAAGCTTTGCAGAGACTGACTCAGGCCAGACGACGAAATACATCTACTGATTCAGATACAGCAGACGTTCAGGTTCAGGAGGAGCTCGAACCGCTACCGGTTCTTGAGGTACACTTCAGTTACGAGGTGTCTGCTTGTGTGTGTGTGTGTGTACATCTACTATATATATATATATATATATATATATATATATATATATATATATATATGTTATGTTTTATATTTATATTATATTTAATGCTTTCAAACACTAATCGCGATTAATCGCATCCAAAATAAAAGTTTTATAATATATGTATGTGTGCTGTGTATAAATACACACACATGCATGTATATATTTCAGAAAAATATGTTATGTTTATATATTAAATATATTTGATTAATATATTCCAAATGTATGTGTGTGTATTTATATATACATAATATATAAACAGAACACACACAAATATATAGTATGTAAAAAAACTTTTATTTTGGATGCGATTAATCGTGATTAATCGTTTGACAGCACTAATTATTTTTAACTGTTCACTTATTTATACCTTAATATGCATTATATACAGTACCATTCATATTGTCTATCTCCATTCAGTTAAGATTTTATTATATTTTGTATTATATATTACAGTAATATAATGTAATGGATAAGGATTATATACAGTACCATTCATATTGTCTATCTCCATTCAGTTAAGATTTTATTATATGATATATATATATATATATATATATATTAATATAGTTATATATATATAGAATTCAGTCTATCTCCATTCAGTTAAGATTTTATTATATTTTGTATTATATATTGTAGTTTTTTTTTGTGTTGTATAATTATCTTTAAATATAATATAATATAATATAATATAATATAATATAATATAATATAATATAATATAATATAATATAATATAATATAATATAATATAGCTGATTGTGCACCTGTTAATGTGTGTATTTTTGTATATTTTTGCATGTGTATTGCTGGATCAGTCTGCAGCTCCTCTGTTGGACTCCAGCGTTTTCCGTTCGAAGGTTGATCTGGGAAAGAAACGGAGCATAAAGCGCACCAGACCGTCACGTGCCGTCCGACAGAAAGCCGCCCTGCCCGCTCTGACAGAGGGAACGCAACCCGACTGGAGGTTCTGCGACTCCACAGGTGGGGTCAACACATCGCATCATTTTACATTCAACACCGAATTGTAACTCTCTGTCACTTGATGTTACATTTTCAGCCTAAATCCTTTTGAATCTGTGTGACTCAACTGTAAGAACTCTACACACCTTTGACTGATTGAACAAAAGTAATCTGTTACAGATGCGAAAGATCAGTGTTCCAATGGAGCGGACTCTGAATCAGAAGAGGAACCATCCCGGGACGTCACGTCCTCTCCAGCCCCAAGCCAGTCCAAGAGAGTCCCTGTGTTTCCTGGGATGGACCCTTCTGCCCTCATGGTGTGTCCCTGCTGGTATATGTCCAGTTTTGGATGGCTAACTAACTAAACCACCTAGGGTTAGGTTTAGGTTTATGCATGGTGAATTGAAAAGACCGTACTTTTCAAAAAGCCTATAATAAATGTAGTGTTGCAGTGACTCATGAAAGACCGGTTACACCTTCACATAACCACACTCCCAGTTTCTATATTTGACACACTGCTCTGCAGACAAAGCAACTTTATTTTACCCAGCTGTCTGAAATACACTACTGTGAGTAGCAATAGTTTTTAATGTTTTTGAGAAAGTTTTCTACTTACCAAGGCTGCATTTCTTTGCCCCTAAATACAGTAATATTGTGAAATATCACTACAATTTCAAATAACAGTTTTCTGTTTGAATATATTTTGAAATGTAATTTATTCCTGTGATCAAAGTTTAATTTTCAGCATCATTAGTCCTGTCTTCAGTGTCACATGATCCTTCAGAAATCATTCTAATATACCGATTTGCTGCCAGAGAAACTTTTTTATGTATGTTGAAAACAGTTGTTTTTATCAAAGCCAGATTGTGTTTGTGGTTTCTTGTCTACTTATTTAAATCATATTTTGCTTACAACCTTTTTAGTAGCAGTAATTGTTTAAAATAATGTAATTACTAAAACAATATATATATAATGATAGTTTTTATGCCTCTGGTTTCAGTTTAAAATAAAATAACAGATTTTTTAAATGATTTATTTTACTTTGGAGTAAAGTATTTTTAATATTGGTATGTGGCAATGATGACAAACCAGCATAAATCAGCCTCAGCTAACATAAACATTAATTTCATCCATTTCTAAGTTTGTCTCGTCTTTCTCTCACAGGCCCAGCTAAAGCGGAGAAGTGCAGCGATAGAAACAGAAAGTCCAACAGAAGCACAGACGCCTCCATCTGTCCCCTCACGCTCACCCCGCACACCCACCATGGCCCTCGGCCCCAGAGTGCTGCCCCCTGTTGACGCCAAGGACAGTGGGTACGTGTGACCAGAAACTTTTAGTAAAAAACTATTTTATTTCGCTTATGGAATGTGATGCAATCACATTTTCATTGACAGATGAGTGCATTTTATAACTCTACGACGGAGCAGATTTATAACTCTATAAAGCCTACTGTATCATATCTGATACATTTCTAAAGGTTCTAAATGATCAACATGATCAAAACTTTACCAAAAAACCTGTTGAACACAATCTATTGCATGCCTTGTTTTTTGACTATTATTTCATATGTCAACGGATTCATTTTGATGTTTGTTTTATTGCTCTAATTATCCTTGATACACGTTATGGTGCTTCATTTAGCACATTTGTCTGAATACATAATGATGAATTGAATAAGAATTTGTTGAATTATGTCAAATGTAATAAATGTGATTAATGTAAATCCAGGTCCCGCTCTTCACCCTCCTGGCTGCTTGAGCTCAAATCCAAGAAGCGAATGAGTCAACCTGAGAGTGAAGCGTGAAGCTCAGGTCAGTGTCCAGTCCTCTGATTTCCTTTTAAAGGGGTCATCGGATGCGAAATGCACTTTTACAAGTTGTTTGAACTCAAATGTGTTTCAACAGAGTGTGTACACAACCACCCTATAATGATAAAGATGTGTTTTTCCCTTACTAGTTTTTTTTTTTTTTCCTTTTTCTGTGTTTGATGTCACCCAGACCTAGGCCCCTCCCACAATTGTTGACTGACACTAGCGTTTTATCTTAGACCCACCCTGAGTGAGCTGTCATCAGTCCGCCATCTTTGAAAATCGCCTTTCCTATTAATGTGCTAGTTTGCAAGTTTCGCGGCTGAAGTTTACTGTCTGCTCATGGAAGAAAGAGGCGGGGTCAGCAGTGCTCATTAGCATTTAAAGGAACATGGGCTGAAATGACTTGCTGTGAACAGAGATGATTTTGACAGGGTAAAATGGATGTTGTTTTACACTACCATTGAGCAATTTTAACCAAAGACCCTTTTATTTAAGACCCTAAAGAATCATATCAAGTTGTGGAAAATGAGCATCCGATGACCCCTTTAAATAATCAAGCTTTCTGAAAATTTCCCTGAAAGCCCTGGAATATTTGCATGTTGCTCCCTTCATCTCCAGAAGATGGGGACAAATTCCACATTTATATCACTTCATTTGGTTCCTCTCACAGTTTCAAGGCTCTTTACCCTGCTGTCTTGTTTCACAGGTCTGATGCGGTTTGTTGAGAGGAAGTCCTCTGCCACAAAGATGCCAAAGGAACTGACTTACATGAATGATCTTTCATTCTCATACTGACTGAGTATCACACTACTTTGGGGACGAGTCCTGGACTGAACTGTTTGGAGGCTTTGCCAAGATAACATCCTCTTACGCACATTTTTATTTTTACATGAAAGTCTGTCATAATTGTTTGGCAGCATTAGAGATGGTGTGCTTGAAAAGCAAGTGCTGTTTACTGTCAGTCTTGAACCAAGTTAATTTTACAGTTATTTAATTTTGTTTACATTCATGAATCCAACAGATCTTTTTATCCAAAGTGAGTTTGATTTATCCATCAATCAGGGGCCTAATGCGCGTATCTTCTGTTCATCTCTGATCGTGGAGAAACAATGCTACAATGCACTTTAAATGAGTTGGATCACTGGAAAAGGTGCCTTAGGGCTCTTAGGCATTTTATTGCATTTGAGGTTTTTTAAAATCAGAATCTAAATATTGTGTTTCTTAAACTTTGTTTAAAAAAGTCTGATCTTAAGATGTTCATTGCTATATGAAACTACTTTTTCTTTCTCTAAATTGTTTTTGTTCTGTTTACAACATGTGCCATTCCTTTTAGACCAGCTTATAAACATCATTTGATTTTGTTCACTTCTTTTCTATTTTTAATCTTTTCTTTTCCATATTTTTCTTTTATTAAAGCTATAGTGAGCAGAAAAGCATCAGCTGATGTGATTGGATTGGGCTGATTATCATTTATGAGGTTTTGTTTTATTGCCAGTGCCTTTACTGTCCTGCCAAGAACACTTTTACAAACACAAATCTGACTTATAATGTATGATAATAAGATGTGTTTAATTGAGCTCTTTTGAAATGTTTTTTTTCTCTCTTTCTCTCTCCAGTCATTTATTTTTAGACCACAGCTGTGTAAATTGCTGCTTGAGGAAAATGTTTACCTGTTTAATGTTGGGAAACGGGAGTTGTGTTTTATAAAATATGAATGATGAATTACAATCATGTTGATTAAATATTTTTCTAAATGGGAAGCCAGTTTGTTTTTGTATATATTACCTTCTTATGTGTGGTAGGACTGCAGCAGAGACAAAGACAGAGCTATGTATAAAGTAGTTTTTTTAGGGTGTTTTGTTTTATCTATTTTTTGAATTTTGATTATGGATTAATTTTTTTTTATGTTTTTTTTTTTATTGTTGATTATTTTCTTTTAACAAAAGTATTTTTAAAAAGCCATTTAAGCTGATTTTTTTTAAAAAAATATACTTATTAATTTGTTACATTTCATATATTTTATACCAAAATTAAGCCATTTTTAATGTATTTGTCAGTTTCAAAATAACTTTTTTTAAGTTGCACTCCAAGTCTTTTAGAAATTTAAGTTGAATTTTGAAAATATACACATTAATTTATTGTTACATTTAATTACATTTATACCAGATGTCAATTTCAAACGTGATATCATTGAGGGTTTTTTGTTGTTGTTGTTGTTGTTGTTTTTTATTATTGATTTCCTTTTTTAAAGGTGCATCCCTTGTTTTCTGTAAATACAATTTAAAATTAATTTAAAAAAATGCATATTAATTAATTGATACTTTTAACTGCGTTTTATCCCAGAATTAATCCATTTTTAATTTATTTATCAATTGCGAACTTGACTTCAGTGTTTATTTATTTATTTATTTATTTATTTATGAAATAATAATCTTTTTTTAAGGTGCGTACCTAGTCTTTTATAAATGCAGTTTGAATTTAATTTAATATATATATTGGGTAGTGGGATATACATATTGTTACATTTACCTACATTTAAATTAAGCCATTAAACTGCATCCAGCAAATCTTTATAAAGTGCCATTTTAATTTTAAATTTCAATTTGAAACCTAAATTAAGCTTATTTTTATTTATTTTCTTTACATGTATATTTTTTTTTTTTTTACATCCATGTTTTTCTTGGGCAAACAATTATAGAAAACAATCACTTATTTTGAGAATCGATCAAATGAGGATGAATGGTCCAAATCTGTGGCGTGGGTTTGGGCTCAGAGAGAGAGAGAGAGTGAGGGGATAGTGAGCAGGGTTGTGATGACAGCAGCTGATCCTGTCTGAATCCTCTTGGCTCATGCCCTGTCGGTGCCCACTGTACCCACGCTGGCAGCAGAGCAGGCTGGTGGCTGCGGGAACCTCCTGCCAACTCACAGCCTATTGAGAGGCAGTCTGACGGACACAAATGCGAACGACAGACTTGCTGCATCAACAGCAATCGATGCCCAACCCATTTCTGCTGCTGTGGACGGAATTAAACCATAAATACCCCCCAGGTCCCCTCCACTTGCCCGGCACACCCTCACCTCCATGCACACTCCTCACACACACTCACACACTCATACACACACACGCTGAGAGAAAGAGGAGGGGTGAGAACTGCTGAAGGTGAAGGACGAGAGAAACAGGTAAAGATGCATTCAGCCTTCATCTGAAATCTTACTTTTCACATGTGTGCTGGCAGAAAAAAAAAAAAAGAAGTATTATTGTTGTCATAAATATATTTTTTGGTTTTTTTTGGAGACTTATTTAGTGACATTTGAATTGGAAATTGCTATAAAAGAGAAAGAAAGTCATTTTTGGAGAGATTTTTCCTTGATCAAGACTAATCTATTTGATCCAAACTTTTATTGCTAAAACAAGAAAGTTTACAAAATGTTTTTTTTTTTGTCCTATCAAAAACATTTTTTGAAAAACACAATATATATTTGATAATGAGCATAATGAGCTATTTTCAGTTGTGTCCCTTCTGAAGTGTTTTCAGTCATTGCTTTTTTTTTTGTTTTCCGTATACTAGTTGTATGAATTGCTGCTTAAGCAATGTGTTTATCTGTTTACTTTTGGGGAAAGGCAAGTTGTGTTTTGTAAAAAAAAAAAAAAAAAAGTATAATAATAATATAATAATAATATAATAATAAGTATAAGTAATAATAATAATAATAATAATAATGTTCATATCAGTTATAAATATTTTGCATAATTATGCTTTTTTTTTTAAACAAATGCCTCTTTTTTAATATTTTGTGATCTAATGCAATAATATAATAATAATGCATTTATAAGCTTCCAAATGTGTTTTGTGGCCATTCACTTTACATTAAGTCTCCTATTTTCTTTTGGTTCACCATTTAATTGAAGTTATTTACTCTTCTCATGTTTTTAGCACTCACACAGCAATGGCTGGTGTGTGACCCTATTCAGAATGGCTTTTTTCTCATCTCTGATGTGTGCTTATGTGTTTGACAGGCAGAGAGATGTCGGATCAGCAGGGAGTCCCAGATCAGCAAGTCGCTGGGAAGAGCCAAGGAGGAGCAGGAGCGGTTTACAAGGTCCAAATGCACTTATTTATACAGTTATTTTACACAGTCAAAAAGCCCAGAGGAAACACTTTTATAGCTCATGAGACTGAATGATTTTCAGTGTTTCATTAAAGTATCAGTTAAAACTTGCATTAAAAGACACAATGAGCCAATAGCTGACACACGGTAAGAGTACTGGGCTTTAGATGAATGTGGAGAATAAATGTCATTTTAATTTGAACAAATTTGATGAGAAATATTTGAGTTCAGGGAATAGTTAAACAAAAAAAAAAAAATTGCTGAAAACTTACTCACTCTCAGCCCATCCAAGATGTAGGTGAGTTTGTTTCTTCATCAGAAAAGATTTGGAGAAATATAGCATTGCATCACTTGTTCACCAATGGATTCTCTGCAGTGAATGGGTGCCGTCAGAATGAGAGTTGATAAAATCGTCATAATAATCCACAAGTAATCCACACCACTCAATTAACATTTTATGAAGTGATAGGCTGTGTGTTTGTAATTAACAAATCCATCATTGTGATGTTTTTCATTTCAAACCACTGTAAAAATATGAGTCCTTTATCCGTAATTATTCTTTCTCAGTTGAAAAAGTCATCTGGTCTGAATCAGGAGAGAAATCTGCACATATCTGGCACTGTTATTATGGATTATGGACTTTGGAGTATTTTGGCCCTGTTAAAAAATGTCAAGTAATTTTGTATTATTTTGGAGATGTTTCTGCACATATCTGGCACTGGGGGGTGTCATGGATTTGTTTCTTATAAACACACAGTTTTCTTCTTCACATGATGTTAATGGACTGGAGTGGTGAGGATCACTTGTGGATTATTGTGATGTTGGATGTATTGTGTACTTGTGGATTACAGTTTTTCATCAGCTGTTTGGTCTCTCATTCTGACGGCACCCATTCACTGCAGAGGATCCATTGCTGAGCAAGTGATGCAATGCTACATTTCTCCAAATCTTTTGCAACAAAGAAACAAACTCATCTACATCTTGGATGGCCTGAGGGTGAGGACATTTTCAATTTATGGTGAACTATTCCTTTTATACTGAGATTCTTGACTTTGATATTGACAAATTTGAGCACAGTTTGAGACAATGTTGAAATCTCTTCTTAATAGAGGAGACACTTCATGAGGAGAAAATTCTGAACAGCAAATGTCTTCGTTTAAGACACTTAACATTTGTTCTTCGTTTAATGTCATTGCTGTCCAGGGGAAACAAGAGCAGAATGAAGTTCTTCATTAAAATGAATGTGACAATTCACATTATTTCATGAATGAAACCCAAACAGTTTATGACTTAAAATATGTTGAATCCTCTTAATAGGCCTCACTGTTTGAATTCGAGAACTTCCGAGGAAAAAAGGTCGAGCTGTCAGCAGAATGCAAGGACTTGATTGAGAAGAACTTGGAAAAAGTTGGATCAATCATAGTTGAGTCTTGCCCGTGAGTACATGCTCTGTTCTGTCAAACCACATTATCTACAACCACAAAAGGAGCGATGAAGAATGTTCCGACTGTTTTTGAAAGCAAAAGTTTGAGTATATGCAAATTGGATTTAGGAGAAAGGAGAAGGAGAATAGGAGAAGGTTTTCAGTAAGTTTTGTACACAAATGATAGCATATGACTTCAAAAAATTATAACATACAACTCAATGGACTACTCACTGTATATCAGTGCTTCTTAACCAGACATTTCTTAATATAATATAATATAATATAATATAATATAATATAATATAATATAATATAATATAATATAATATAATATAATATAATATAATATAATATAATATAATATAATATAGTATAATTATTAATACTATATTAAAACAATCTAACTGGAAAAAAAATGCAAAAATACAATAAACATGTAAAGATGAAATTATATTTATTTTCCCCCTCTATAATATTTGTTTAGAACATCCAGTTCTTAAAACCTCTGCAAGCACAAAACAAATTGTGATTTAATCTACCTATACAGTTAATAAAACATAAATTACAGCCAGTTTCTGAACATAATTCTGTTATATTGTTATATTATATAGGTGGCTTTCAAGTCAAAAAGTTATAACAGCTGTTTTGCAATATTTTAAATATTTGATTTGTTTACCTCAGTGTTATTATCCTTGATTAATAATAAAACTTACTTGAAATAAAATCAACATTAACTGAAACAATAGAAAAAAAATTAAACCTTTTCTTTAACTTTATTTCATTTCAGCTAGTTGCCAAGTGAAAAATTATCATTTCCATTTACTAGGTACTAAAATTACTAAGACTAAATAAACTAAAACTTAATAAAAGCTTTATAAAGATATTAAAAACAACAAATAAAAACAGCAAAATTGAATATAAAAATATACATATAAAATCAACCTCAAAATGCTAACAAAACTACAATAGTATATACATGAAACTAAAATAACACTGGTTTACCCGTCAACATGCAAATGTATTGTTGAAATATTAACTTAAAATCACAGGAGTACTTTAAGTAAATATTTACCCTATTGAAAAAAATAAATATACTGAAATATATTTGAAATACATTTATTTTTGCTAAGTATACTACAAATATATTTACATATTTATGTAGTTAATAAAAATCCCCAGCAGTTGTACTTTTAGTATACTTAACTGGTGTACTTAAAGTCTGCTAAACTGGAATGACTAATTCTGGCTGAATGCACTTTAATTGTGCAGAAGTAGTGCTGACGTTCAACTAAATATATATTAAAAAATATTTTTTATTTGTGCTTAAGTGGAACTATTGCAAGTAAACTTTAGGTAGATTGTGCATTTAAAGACCAATAATATTCAAAGCTCATACAAACACATTTTATGCTTTATATTAAGAAATGTGCATTGTCAAAAAGTAGCACTCCAAATAAAGTTTAATTCGAATTTTTAAAGTTAGCAAATCTCAAGCAATATGTCAACAAATATGTTAATAGATTTGAACTAGTAAGAAATAAATGCATTTAAAAATATTACTTTTTTTTACTTGGGTATGTTCAAAGGGATTCAGGTGTTTTTTTTTTTTTTTTTTTTTTTGTAAATTCCCTGCTTTAATCAAAAGGAATCATCCATTAATGCATCCTGATCTTAATGATCTTGTTCTAGGTGGGTCGCCTTTAAGCAGAAGGGCTTTCTGGGAGAGCAGTTTGTTTTGGAGAAGGGAGAATATCCTCGCTGGTCCACCTGGACCAACAGCCAGAGCAGCTCCTGCCTCCTGTCCATTAGACCTCTGAGAGTGGTGAGAGACACGTTCACACCTCACACCTGCTTAAAGATCTGCTCTGCTGTCACGGCCCATTGAGTCCTGTGTATACGCTCCATTAACAGGACAGCGCCGACCACAAACTTCATCTGTTTGAGAACGCCAGCTTTGCCGGGAGAAAGATGGAAATCGTGGATGATGACATTCCCAGCTTGTGGGTTCACGGCTTCCAGGATCGTGTGGCCAGTGCCAAAGCTGTCAACGGAACGTGAGTTTGAGTGTTTGTTTGAGAGCGCTTTCATGCTGCTGTTGTCCAAACACCATTAACTCATGAACCTTGATTTTTCAAGATGGTCTTGATTTTTGTTTCAGTCCATAGTTTTCCTGATTACAGACAGTCTGTATATGTTTAAAGTCAACGTGATCTCAAAATTGATTCTTTTTACTTCCTTAACACATCTGGTCTTGTGCATGGTTCATCAGTAAATGTTATTTGAAAGAAAAAAGATTTTTCAAAGGAAATCAATTCTTTTATTCAGCAAGGATGCATTTATTTGATCAAAAGTGACAGTAAAGACATTTAGATTTAAAAGATGTCTATTTCAATCAAACGATTTTCTTTCTATTTATCAAAGAATCTTTGATTCCACAAAAATATTAAACAGCACAAACTGATTTTAGTATTAATAATTATGCATTTAAGCTTTACCCCCCGGAAATCAAACCCATGACTTTGTTGTTCTTGGCACCTTGCTCTACTGGTTCATTACTGGTAACTAAATTTAAAACTATAACCACTAACAAAATGTTTAAAATAACATAAACTTAAATAAAACAGAATATACATAGAAATGTTTTTTAGTATTTTGTATGTATTTTATTATATAACTATTTTCAAAGGCAACATTTCTCATTTTTTTTAGATTGAAGAAAAACTATATAGGCATGTTTTAAATCCAAAGTAAAAATGACAAAAGTATCAAATTTAGTAAATCTTTAACTAAAATATAATATAAAATAAAAGAATTTCAATTCTTTATATTCTATAAGAATATAGAATATAAAATAGAAGGAAATATATAAAAAGGAAATATAGCAATAGAATATTCAAAATATTAACAAAAAGTAATTAGTAAGTATAGGCTACATTTAATAAAGGTTACATCAATAATAACAAATAAAGGATGATAAAAAAAAAATGGCTACTTGATCTCATCATAAAAACAAGTCTGGTGTTTGTTTTTTTTTTATGTTAAATATTCTTTTTTACATGACAAAAGTAAATTGGATTGGATTTGAATGCTGTTTCATGTTGAGTATGGCAGTATTTAGTATGGCAAGTAAACCTACAAAGCAATCAATTTCTATCATCTTCATGTTTTTTTTTCTTTTTTTTTTCTTGTTGAATAGTTTGTTTCACGTGGCAGAAGTAAACTGCAAATCTATTTCATGCTGTCTTTTAGTACAGCAAGTAAATCTACAAACAACTAGTGTCTTCCAAATTAATTTGTACTCATGTAGCGATATCTTAAATTAATTTCTTATTTAAAAGTTCATCAGTTATAAACACACTCTTAAAAACAAAGGTTATTTTATTGTCGTTTTGGTTCCATGAAGAACCTTTAACATCCATGGAATCTTTCCATTGCACAAAAGGTTCTTTATAATAGAAAAAAAAGGTTATTTCGATTACAAAAAAAGTTCTTCACACTGAGAAAAAAAGTGGTTCTTTTAAGAACTGATCACTGAAAGGTTCTTTGGGAAACCAGAAATGGTCCCTCTATGGCATTGTGCGGAAGCCTCCTTTATTTTTAAGAGTGTAGATATCCTAAAAATGTACTTAATGTTTTCTGACATTGTTTCCGCACTCCAATCTCTTTCCTCAGTTGGGTGGGCTACATGTACCCAGGCTACCGCGGGCGTCAGTTCGTGTTTGAACATGGCGAATACAAACACTGGAACGACTGGGGAGCCACAGAACCACAGCTACAGTCCATCCGGCGTGTGCGTGACATGCAGTGGCACAAACGGGGCTGCTTCACCGTCCCCGACCCAGCTCCCAAACCCAATCCCAACCCAAACCCCAATCCAGCCCCTGCTCCCGCTCCCGCTCCCGCCGCCCCATCCGCCACGGCTGCCAGCAGCTGAAGGAGAACGGCCAGCCCTGCCGGTGACCTCTGCCCTGCGCCTGCTCAGAGGACCACGAGGAAAGCTCGAAAGCAAAAGTGACTGTCTTGCCTCTTGTGTGTCTATCATTGGAAATAAAGGCCTCGGCCCCATGCTTTGATCTCTGACCTTTGGCTCGTGTCTGATTTGATTTTTTCTACTAGACTGATACAACACTGAAAATAACACAAGTTTGAAGATGAAAATGCTGCACTAATCTGATACAATAAAAATGCAGTAAAATCAGTGATAATGTTAAATATTATTACAATTCCTGTCTCTTTGTTAGTCGTTGGCTCTTGGCAGGAGTTCATGTGAACGGAGAACAAAGCGTGGCAACCTCCAGAAATGACAACGATAGTGAAATAACTCTAGTCTGATGTGGGCAGGCCAGGGCTGGGCTTGTCACGAATGGTGACGAATGGTGATGAAAAAATATGGCAAGCTCCCACTGCTGGTCCAAATCCTATCCATGGCATACCAATGGGGTTACCAAACCAAACTAGACCTTTCTATGCCTCGCCAAACAAGCAAGAAAACAGTGGTGAAGAAACCAGAGATGTGAATCTAAACTCTGATATCATCACTGTAGATGTTGAACTGCCTAGATATTTTGCAAGCTACTGTGAATCTCACATTATTGTGCAACAGATAATTATGAAATCTAACATTTTGCAGACTAGTGGTAAACTAAAGCAGCTTCCGTTATTTTTATTATTATTTATTACTTTTAACTGCTAATGATTAGATTTTTAATTCACTTATTATTTAAAATATAATTATAATTTAATTAATTTAAATAATTCCATTGAATTATTAATTAAAAAATAATTGTTTTTAAATTGCATTATTAATTTTTAGATATTATTTAGTAATAATTGTTTTATTTATTTTTATTTTATTGTTATTAATTGTAATAATAATTATTATTAGGTGTTTATTATTAATTGTAAGAATTTTATCTAATTATTTTAACTGCTAATAATGTTTTTAATTGAATTACTATTTTTACTAATTATTTTTCATTATTCCTTTTAACTTCTAATGATTCTTTTTAATTTAATTATTATTGTTTGCTATTTTTTATTATTATTTTTAATGGCTGATGATTCTTTTTAAATTATGTTTAATTATTATTTTTTTAATTATCGTTATAACAAATTTATTTTTCTATTTTATACACTGAAAATTGTGTAGGATTTACTTTGAATCAATTTTCACTCAGAAATTAACTTCACTTGTTACAAAAAATGGCAAATAAAGCTTGAAATATATATATATATATATATATATTTGTAAAACATACTCTGATAATCTTTATTTGTTTGCTTGTTTGAAAAATTTGAAAAATATAATTTTTACAGTATGTTTGAAGGTCTTATTCTTATTCTAGAAACCAGGCATGTTTAATTCAAGCCATGAGCACTCAAAGCTAAATATCTTATTATATGACTAAAAACCTGAATTTTCCATCCATTTATTTTGATGTGTTAGCTTGTAAAATACAATTATTTTCTCTCTATAACAGTTAGATGCTGCTGCCAACAACCTCACTGGAAGACAGAACAGATGTTTGATGTTTATTCAGATGAGATTTTAAATAATTGCATTCTTGCTAGCATGTGTCAGTTCAGTTTCCCGATTGAAGAGGAAGCAGTTCCTAAAAACAGAACAATTTAAAATTCTATTTTAGAATCAAACAAAGTTTCTCCAAGGGCTTTTAATAGCCCTTTCATTGTTCATTTATACGTTTCTTTCTTCTGTCTGAGAAGGTTCACACTGATCCGGGTCATTGTGTAGATGTTTTTGTGAAGCCAGTCAGCTGCGCTCTGGTGCTCAGATAGTTTTGTTGCTCATCCAGTTGGCTTCAGCAGTTGTGAAATTATGAGATTTCCTGGCATTTTAAATCATTACACACAATATGATGTCATTAGAACATTTCTTCTGCTTTGTATTCAGGCCTTTGCTGTCCTGAAAACAGTGTGTGTAGCTGAGAAGTGTCTATAGCACATTATTGGAGTCTTTCTGCAAAACATATTGATGAGGTTATACCAAACCAGACACAGGCCTTTCTGTGCCTCACCAAACTCCTACAGTGCAGGCAGATTGTGGTGAGGAAAACACAACTGTGACTAAACTCTGATATAATCAATGTACTGTGGATGTCGAAATATTTCGCAAGCTACTGTGAATCTCACATTATTGTGCAACAGATAATTACTGCTAAAAATCTAACATCTTGACTGAAACATTAGTAACTTAACCAGCTTCATTTTGGTTTTTAATGATTTTTTAATCATTATTTTTAAATGCTAATAATCATTTTTAACTGCTATTTTTAATTGAATTATTGTTTTATAGTAATAATTTTTTAATATTTAACTTTTGAATTATTGTTAAAACAAACTGCTTTTTAGAATTTACTTTAAAACAGCAAATTTCACAAATAATTACAAAGAAACTGAAATTTTGAAGTAGAAAAAAACTGAAATGTTTTTCTTGCTTTCTTTCTTAGTTTACATTCTGAACCCAATGCTATGCTAGTCTGATGAAATAATGGAAAAGAGAAATACTGTGGCTGACCAAACCAGTCAACATGGTGAAAGAGTGTGTTTTTGAAAGTCTTGTTTGCTTCATATTTTTGTGGAAACTGTGAATAGAAAGTTCAAAAGAACAGCATTTAAACAAAATAGAAATGTTTTGTAATATTATAGATGTCTTTACTGTCACCTTTGATGAATTTAATGCACCCTTGGTAAATGAAAGTATTAATTAAAATAAAATAAAATAAAATAAAAAATAAAATAAAATAAAATAAAATAAATAATAAAATAAAATAAAATAAAATAAAATAAAATAAAATAAATAATAAAAAAAAAATAAAATAATATTAATTAAAATAGAATATATTAAATTATATAATATATATATATTTTTTCTTTGTGTATTATTGTTGATTTAATTAATTATTAATTGCATAAAAGAAAGCAGTTCTAAGTAGTAAATCCTGCATTAATTCAGTATTGAAGTGTGCTTGTTTTGGAGAGCAGGAATAGCCCATGGTAAACACAGATGTCCTTACATTCCTCACGCGGTTCCCCTGCAGCGCAGTGACCGCCGCTCACTTCACCAAAGACATGAACGTGTGAATTTAGAGTGTGTTCAGTAGATTCCCAAAGAGCCTGAAGCTTTCAGCAGCCTGTTCACAGCTGTTGAAACATGGGATATCCCAGTGTCTAATGATAGCCACTGGAGCCGCACACACCAACACACACAGTCTTCACCCTCAACACAGCAGAAAGCACTACAGATGATAACAGTCTGATCTTCACCGTATAGCCTATCTGTTGTCATTTGTGTAACTGTGCACTGGATGATCCACCATAAGAACAGTGCTGATTCTGAATAAGTTGACGAGGCATTGCATGAGACTTCATGTGTGTGCTATTAATGCAGTCTAACTGAGTTAAACACATGGGAAAGCAAAGACAGCTTCACCCAACTGCTTCATCAAACACATATGATTGCCACGACTTCATGCAGATACTGCACATATATGCATAACTTCAATCAAATTATGTTTGTGATAATATTTTGTAATTAAAAAAAATGCTAAATCAATTTGTATGTATTTATTAGTATTTTGATGAGGTGTATTCACACACACTTCATCTAAATAAATGTTTTATTTATTTTTGTTTGTTTATTTTTCATTTATATATTATTAGTTTATATATAATTCTATAATCATTATTTTATATTTGGCTATTATTATTATCATTATCATCATTTGCATATTATTGCATGTTTTGTTTTAATATAAGTTTAATAATTGCATTATTACAATAAATATTATCACAATTAGTAGTTGTTTTATTACTTGTTAAATTATTTTATTGTAGTATTATATATTATTTAAATATTTAATGTTAAATATTTACATATTATATGTATGAATTTATTACCATGTATTGTTTGTATATTTTTATTCTAAAATTAACTATTAGAACCCATTATTATTGTATTGTAATATTTATTCAGGCCTAATTATATTCTTATATCTAAGGTAATTATATGTGACCCTGGTGCACAAAAGCAGTCTTAAGTCACTTGGGTATATTTGTAGCAATAGCCAAAAATACATTGTATGGGTCAAAATTATTGATTTTTCTTTAATGCCAAAAATCATTATTAAGTTATAGGTTATTAAGTAAAGATCATGTTCCATGAAGATATTTTATAAATTTCCTAACGTAAATATATCAAAACTTAATTTTTAATTAGTAATATGCATTGCTATGAACTTCATTGGGACAACTTTTTTTTTTGCACCCTTAGATTCCAGATTTTCAAATAGTTGTATCTCGGCCAAATATTGTCCTATCATAACAAATCATACATCAATTGAAAGTTTATTTTTTTTGTCTTTCAGATTCACACATATTAAAATGAAATGAAATTAAATATAATTACTTTTAGTATTTCATTCATACATAGGCTAAATATTATATTATATATTACCAGTAATATTTTATTACCATGCTTATATTATTTTTATAAATTAAATTAATTAAATATTAGCACTCATTATTATAATTGTTAATATTTTCTAAATTAATTGTGTGTGTGTGTGTGTGTGTGTGTGTGTGTGTGTGTGTGTGTGTGTGTGTGTGTGTGAACAAATAGCAGGCCTATCAAATTAAATGTTAGCACCAGTTATAATTATTTGTAAATTTTGGTTATTATGTCTTTGCAACAGTTGCATCATCTTTTCATAGTTTTATGCGCTTTTCCTAATCCATCTCTGTACTGTGGGTCAGTGAGCGAGCGCTGCGCGTGCTCGACTCACCTCGGGCTCGCGCAGCTCGTGCACTTGAGTTAAAAACTTCTCCGCGTGCGATTGCGGAGCGCGCACGAGACACGAAACATCGCCTCGCGGTAAATCACGGGCTTCTGCTCCCGTTCCCGAGTCAGAACCACCGTGAAACATGGACGACTTAGGTGAGTACGAGCCGCTTTGACGTTTGACATCGGATCATCGCGAAAGAATAAGTTTGACGCGACGCTAGAGCGCTGGATTGACGCTGTAGAAGCGGATGGAGCCGCTGCCAACGTCAGCGCGACTCGCGCCGCTGGACGCCTGTTTGAAGCTGCTCCCACGCGTTATATTCATGTATTCCAGCTGTTTTGGTGTTGTGTGTTGATGCTGCAGTGTTGCAGGACTCCGACTGATTCATTCTTTACAGCGGCTTCCCTTGATTAATACCAGACTCTTACTAGCGCAATGCCGCTTTGAGCTTTATATTTGTCCTTAAATGCAGAAGTGCAGAGCATTCTTTTGTTGCTGATTATTGTGCATAGTTCCCGTCTAGTTGTTTTTTATTGCAACTTCTGCAATGTGTCAACAAAACAACAATGTGTCATTTTACACCCAACATAAAAAAAACTTCACAAATAGGCTACGTACCTAAAACTTTCTGTTGGTTTTTATAGTGTGCATGTGATTGCATTGACTTTAATGGAGGAATCGGCACACATGGGTTTGCAGGACACTTTTATTTCAAAACTAGTAGTTGTTAATGTTGACAATTAACTAGTAGGGGTAGTGTACTGAGAGACAGTTGATCCCATAATCTTCAGCTTGATGTTGTAACTTGTTGACTTTGTTGCCCAAGGCAATGAGAAAATGAGCTGCAGCCTAATCTCGCTCATCTCAGTATTACTGCCTTGAGGCTGTTGAGTGGAGTTTTCATGAGTGACATGTTGTTTAGTAAAGTTATGTTCCAAGACGAATCGCGAGCATTTGTTTAGCTCAGAGAGTTTAGACATGAATGTGGGAGCAGGGTCAGAAATAAACCAGGACTGGCGGCTAAAATGCCAAAATTAAACTAACAAAATGGCCTTAGATACGGTGCATTCCTCTTTTTATTAGATATATTTGGTGACTCTTTTTGACTAATTTAATTACATTTTTTATCTAGGCTTGTCAAGTGTTGCCTTCAGTTTACTTTGTTAGAAATTAGTTTGAAAGGAACAAGTTTGACATTTACGGACGACAATGGAAAAATGCACTCATAAATGTAAAAGTTGCCATTGAAAATGAATATTGTCCGTTAAGTTCATTTCTGATGCTACGTGGGGAGTAAACCAGTTAATGTGTATTTAGTGTTGTACTTCAACTTTACACATCAGATTAAACTGTTGTATGTTAGAACAGTCTTGCATAAAGCATGCATATTGAGATTTTTATCGTAGCTAGAGGGAATGCTTGCAAGATGTCTTTATTGATGAAAGCTAGTGTTTACGTGCATTGATTTTTCTAGGTTTGTATAGATGCAACCTCAAATGCTTCACAAGCTCGATTTTGTGCCATTGTTGCATTCTGAAATGCATCAGAACGTACTTCATAACTCAACAGATGTAGCCTATGCATTGCGTTCTCAACATTTAGGCTGATGAAAAGTGTCCGATGCATTGATTAACATGACTATTCTGCTTTTTAACAGATTTTAAGATCTGCGCCACTGTCTTTTTTTAATCAACCAGAAATTTTCAGATCGAGGTTTTTACACAACCATGTTTTATTGCATGTAGATGTACTGTAGCTATTGTCTCATGTCCAGTGTGTTTCACTAGAGCAAGTTTGGGTGTCGTATTGCAACTAAAGAGTCTTGCATGAGCTAATCGTCATGTGATTTTAGACAGAAAGAATTCTTTTCATGAAATGAGTCAAGACGCTGGGCAAAGCTTCAGTCTTTAAACACACAAGCCTATATTTAGCAGTGATATGTGTCATCCTGACATCGCTTTAGTGTCCGTCTCGTCTGTTCTCTTACTGAACACAGGAGCTGGTCATCTCAAGTGACTTTTCATTGCTAGACTTTGCTGGAATTTGATTATACTTTTGGGTCATCCTCTGCCAAATCATCCAATTTTCAGAAACTTCTCTGTCAAAAATTTTGGGGTTTGTTAATGTGTAAAATTTAATAATTTACTCATGAAGCCACATTAAGATTCCAGTATCTCTGGAACTGAACCATATGGGGCCTAAAAATTAAGATACAGCAGCAAGAGAAAAGATTGTTAAGAGCCAGCATCCAAAATGATATTGAGATGTCTTTAATATTTCTTGAGTTACAAGCATTCAGACTTAAAGAAGTTTCCCCCTCTCCAATTTGGTTCCAAATCTAAGGTGAAAATGGTAATTTTGACCCACAAAACAGTGGATTACTCTGTAAATATACATCCATGACATATTTTGGTCATTATTTCGTCACTATTTTTGTTTTTCTATCTAATAATTTAGTTAGGTATGGTAATAACCAACATCCAAAAGGATATTACGATATATTTTTGAGTTACAAGCATTCAGTGCTTATTTCCATTTTTGAACTGTCACCATTGGCATTTAATGCAACAAGGATCGCTAAAGTCAATGGATTTTTCTAATAGACCTGACAATCTCTGTGTAGAAATAAAATAATGATACTGCCATCTTTCTAAAGTAATTTTCCCCTTCCTGCAATTTGGTTCCAAATCTCAGGTAAAAATTGTCATTTTGACCCACAAAATAGGGAATTACATCCATGACATTTAATATTTTGGCTTTCTTCTAGATTTTAATCTAATTCCAAAACCATTTCAAGTGGATCTCTGCACAAATATTCAACAGCAATGGAGGTGTGCGGATCTTACTTGTTGAATTCAATTGCTTTTGTTCTGTGCAAACTGTGCACAATAAGACCAAGAGTGTGCATGAAGAAAGTAATAAGTCTCCTGTTGACTTGACTTTCACTTTCACCTCATCTAATCAGGCTTGCTTCGACTGTGTCCTAAATGGTACACAAACAGTGGTGTCTTTCTCCTCGGCACTGAGATCACAGGTGTGAGCGTTTTTTTTTAGCCAGGCCTCTCCTGTAACCATAAGCATGCATTGTGGGCTGTGGAGGACCGCTTGAACCTAAAAAACCTTTGCAGTGTATTGTTCCCTGAGGCAGTTAATGTGATGTGCTTCAACAAACACATCTGTCTGTGTGCATCTCTTAATGTAGAGGAGTCTGATTCATCGCAGCTAATCAGATTACACTGCCGTTCAAATATTAGGAGTATTAAAGATTGTTTTTTTTGTTTTTTGAAAGTAGTATTATATGCTTAACAAGGCTGGATTTATTTGATAAAAAAATATGATTTGATATTAAAATTATTTTTGTTTGAATATATTTTAAAATGTAATTTATTCCTGCGATCAAAGATGGATTTTCAGCATTGTTACGCCAGTCTTCAGTGTCACATGATCGTTTAGAAATCAGCCTGATATCTGATTTGCCGCTCAAGAAACATTTCTTATAACTATCAATGTTGGCTGGAGTAATGATGCTGAAAATTCAGCTTTGATCACAGGTATAAATTACATTTTAACATATAGAAAACAGTTCTTTTAAGTTGTAAAAATGTTTCACAATATTACTGTTTTTACTTTATTCATGATTATGTTCTCAAATGTTTAAATGTTCTCAAACACTGAATATGTTTTTGTCCAGTAATTGGGTTAAAGAGTGAGCTGTCATTCAGTTTTAGTCCAAGCTAGATGGTAATAGTCTGTATGATCAAGGCCTGGATGTTTAACCTGGTCCACCGACTCCACCCTTGTGTGCACAAGATGGCATTTATCTAAATGATCTGGTGAGAATCAGAAAGGATTGTGTGTAATTAAGCATTCTTTTATGTCTGACCTAAACCATCTCAGATGCTCTGTGAGTTTGCTGATGTTTGTAGGGCTAAACTGTGGTTTGAACTCAAAACATGGAGAATGAGCACATTAGCACGCAACCGTTGAGTTTGCTGCATGCATTAAGATGCAACACTGCGGTATGGTGATGTGTTGTATGTGAGTCAAAGAAAGCTAACCTAAAAAAGAAAGTTCCTAATTTCTCACACTTAATCTGTGAAATACAAAATGAGATGTTTAGCAGAATGTCTAAGCATCTCATTTCCATATGATGAAAGTGCATGGGGATTTCTGAAAAGGACAAAATAAAAAACTTTTTGTTTTGTGAAGTGAAAATATTTACATGTATATATTTATATTATATAATTTAATATAAATGTATTTAATATATATACAAAATATTTGTTAAATATATGCATGCATGTGTGTGTATTTATATATACATAGGCCTAATAAATATACACAGTACGCACACATATATTATGTAAACAAAAACATTTATCTTGAATGCTATTAATCGTGATTAATCATTTGACAGTACTGGATTTTTTATCTAACAATTAAGACTTTTCTCACAAATGCGAGTTTATTTTGCACAATTATGACTTTCTTCACAATTCAGAGATTATAACTTGCAATTTGAGTTTTATTTATAATTTGCAATTCTAAGAAAAAGCGTTAGAATTACTGTTACAATTACAGTCACTGTTTTAAAGCAGACTAATGTTGATGTGTTGTTCTGGATGAGACTGTATGAACTTCCCTTGGTGACTGTTAGTCACATTGCAAACACTCTCGCGACGGTTCCTTTTCTGGGAAAGAGCGTTTGGTTGTGATGTGTAAACACTGAGTGTTTGGTGAATGGTGAAACACTCCAACTTGAACACACACACACACACACACACACACACACACACACACACACACACACACACACACAGAGGCTTCATGGTAAAATGCACAGTTCCAAACTGTGACGTATTTGTATGTGTTATGGTGAGAGAATGTGATCATTTTATCTTCCTCGTATAGCTTTATTCTGTGTTTTTGTGCTGTGAATGACTTTCAGACTCAGATTAACTTGAATTTATTAGAGCATCACCTATTTGCAAGGCATCCTATTCAACACTTAGCTGACTACTTTCTCACAGCTGAAAGCTTATCTTGTCTTGTTGTGAATACCACATTCTGTGTTGTGATAAACAGTAGGTTTTGTGTTTGAGATGCCTTACTGAGCAGTTAAGTCTTTTTATCAATTTCTCATTTGATACATTTATTATTTTAAGTAATGTTGTAAGGCAAGATAGATTAAGTAGAAAAAAAAATACATTAGTACATTATTTATTGAAAAGTAAAAATATATGTGTATATTTATTGTTTTTTCTCCTTAAATGTATATATTTTTTTCCTGTAATATTATATAGATTATTTTCCCTTAAAATATTTTATTTTCTCTTTACATATTTATTCATTATATTATTTATTTGTTATATTTAGTATATTTGTTTTCTCCTTTTTATGTGTGTTTTTTTATAATATTTTAAGAAGAAAAATAAATATAATGTTAAAGGAGTAAAAATAAATATGAGGGGAAAATAAATAAAAAATTTTTTATTTTGTTTCTCAAATATTATATATATTTTTCTCCTTTCAATATTATATATTTCTTTCTTTCTTTCTCTCTCTCTCTCTCTCTCTCTCTCTCTCTCTCTCTATCTCTCTCTCTCTCTCTCTCTCTCTCTCTCTCTCTATATATATATATATATATATATATATGGTGAGTGTGATTTCACCAAGTACAACATGTTCCTGGATCAACATCATTGTTGATCCTGGAAGAACATTACAATCAACCAATCAGAATTGAGATATAACTTTTCAGTCATACAATCAGGGCTAGGTTCTTCCTCACCCTTGTTAATCAGCTATCATTTCCCACTGATTTTAAGAATAAATTATGGGTAGGGTTAGGTTTAGGGGTAGGGATTGGGTTAAGTCTATATTTTTGGACAATAATGTTGATCCAGGATCATCAAAAGGTGTTGATCCAGGAACATGTCTTACTTGGTAAAATCACGACGACCCTCTCTCTCTCTCTATATATATATTCTTAAATATTGTAAATACGTTCTTATTTATTTTTTCTTGTTAAAAGGTTTATTTTTATGTTGTGTTGAACACATGCTGTATAGTTTGTGGCAATAGTATGCTCTGGTCTGTGCTAAATATAGTTGGAAATGCTTTCTTTAGAGAACAAATATCGCCATTCCTGTTTTTTCCATGTAGTTGTTTTTTCCAGATGACCAAGTGACTGCATTTCAATGAGTCATTCGTCATTTAAACCGGTTCAAAAGAAATGAAATGCATCTCATCAGCATACAGCACAACCGACATGCAAATGTTGGATATCTCTGTTAACCTAGTTAGATAAATTTACACGCCTCTGTCAAGTCCTTCTCTCAGGATAATTACTGGGCTACTCTGTAAATGCTTTCTATGCCCAGAATTGGCTTTGCATTTTCCCTGACTTTAATCTAAGTGATGCATGTGACATGATGATCAGAGATGTTCTGCACGAGTCTAAACAGGCCAAAGCATCTGAGGAATTCCCAGCACACCTTTCTGCCCATCAGATATAGAGACAGAGGGATGGGGAGGGCGAGAAAGCTCATGGGAGAACGGCTGGATGCAGGAATGTTAAGTAGAGACTTGCACATTTATTCTCCTGTTCCGTCTTTGTGCTTTTCTCGTTGACCGTACAGTAACTCTCAGGTCACATGTCTGTATGCGTGATGCTGAATGTGTCTTGTCTGATCTGTAGGTTTAGGCTTTGAATCCCAGGCATATTGTGACCAAGGCTGGGTAGCATGTGCTTAACCACTTACAAATTCTTTACGTTATTTCCTTGGATCCCATAGGTTGCAGTCGGAGATAGTTTGGGCCTGAGCTCTTGTTTTCTCTGGAACAGTAACTACTTCACATGTTCTTTGACTTCCTATCTAATGATTTTATTTTATTTTTTTATTTTGTGTTTAGTTTAGTTTTTGTTTTTGTTTGTTTTGTTTATTTATATTATGTATTTTATTTTTGTTTTGTACTTTTTATTTTGTTTTGTCATTAATCTTTTTCTTTTCTTTTATATTTTGTATTTATTTAGTACTTTTTTATTTTATTTTATTTTATTTTATTTCAATTTATTTTATGAGAAAATGAGGAAATTAAGAAAATGTTTAAGTTTCCATTAACCAACATTGCTAAAGAATTCCTTTTTAGGAGTGAAAATCACAATCACAGTGGCCAGTAACAACTTAGTCATGTTTTTAGATAAGTCAGAAGAGCTGTGTTGTTGTCTGCCGATGTTCAGCATGGATCTTTTGTTCTTCGACTCGGAGTCACTGCCTGTCTGTGTGTGTTCACTTCCTCCGTATGACCACATACGTTATGACTTCACATCTGTGTCATCAGCTGCATTTCTTCATCATGGGTTTCTGGTTAATTTCAAGATCTTTTCCACAAGTAACACAAATGTACTGTAGCCTGCAGCAGATTCTTCTCATGAGAAGGCTATCATTTTAGATTAACTGTGACTTATACTGTAACTCTCAGTTTATTAATGAGATGGTCCGCTAGTATAAATAGCAGTTTGATAATGATACCGGACTGTCGCTCTCTCTTTCTGTCTGTGTGTTTGACTCAGAGCTGGTAATTGGTCCCATATGGCGTCTCTCTGACAGAATCATAATTAAAAAACATACAGCCTTAAATATAGAGGAGCCAGAGGACACGATCTCTATCGAGGAACAGCACTTTTAAGTAATTAACAGGCCAACGTTGAATGTTTGCTCAATTGGAGTATCTGAGAATATATTTTTTAGAGGTCGACCGATGTATCGGTTTTGCCGATTAATCGGCACTGATAGTTGATTGCGGGAACAATCGGTTATCGGCAAAAATCCATGCCGATAGTTTTCTGGGATGTGTCCATTGCTGGAGCGGCTGAGAAGGGTCTGTTTTCATTATACAGTGCGAGAATGGCTTCTGTCATCTCTCTAAATGAGGACGTAAACACATGAACAACATCTCCAGAACTGCTCTGAGAGAGCTTTCATGAGCTTCTGACTGTTTGATTTGAGGAAAACTAGCCTCATATCACATACACAGAACAGTAAAGGTATTCATGGCAACCCGTCAAAATAAAAGTCTGGTCTATTTTTCAGTGGAATGTATATAGCCTACTACTACTACTACTAAAATGAAACGAACATTATTTTTTAAGGAATAATCACACATTTCTTCCATGTTTTAATTTTAATAGTAAATCCCCTTTGTTTGCCAATAAAAGTTTGCTTAATTTTCAGTAATTAAAAGAGAAATGAAATTAATGGTTCATGACTTTATTTGATAACCAGAATTTTTTTAATACTCAACACAGAATTTTTGAGGGGGAAAAATCATAAGGCTTCTTTAAGAAAAAAATGAATAAATTAAGTTGTTTTATGGATTCAGATAATTAGACATGATAAAACACAGAATTTTGTAACAATAAAAAATATGGTTTATTTGTTAAACTTTTATTAAATTTATGTGAAAATGTATAAGTTTCATGGTTTTAATTAATTAGACTTGCTTTTTGATTAATAAACTTTATTAAAATGTTAAATATTATTATAACTATTAAAATTTTATATAATATAAAAATAGATAAATATGCATACTGTATATATGTGTGTGTGTGTGTGTGTGTGTGTGAATTAAATTAACATCTTATAATGTCAATATAATACACAGATTGTGAATGGAAGCATCAGTTTTTTTTATAAGCATCTTCAACATTCTGCTTCATGTCTGTTTTGGTGTTTTTGTGTGATTCCCTGACAGTCTTTTTGTTGCCTCACTACGTTTGCTCTGTTGTGATGGAAAAACAGATTGTGACATTTCCTCGCTGTGTAATCAAGATACTCGCCCTCATTCTTGCAAGGTGTCACATGTCAAGAACAGAATGCTCAAGAATTTTGGGTTATTAATGTTTTACTCCCTCTGCTCTATCAGGTTTTACAGCATGGGATGTATTTCATTGACTCTCCATGGCAGGTTTAAGACTGGAGGCTCTTATTTTAGCGTGGGGGTCTTGGGTCTCCCTCCTTGGCTCAACCACCCCGGTGCTCTCAAACCTATGAAGGTCAGGACTTTGGAGTCGAGAACTCTATATTTCACTCTGAGAAATGACCAACATCAGACTCTTTAGTTTTGATCTGTGTGTGCAGATTGAGTTTCTTGTAGTGTAGACTGGAGTGAGTTGTAGGAGTCATTTTTAAGGTGTTTCCTGCACTTCTACTTGTTGACCAGAAGGAGACGTACAAGTATACATGTGAATGGAGATAGATGGATTATGAAATAGGCAATAATAACGAGCCCTCAAGGCAAAGAAATAGCAGTTTGTATTTCCAGCTTTGTATATTGATTTAATGACATATGGCGTATGAATTTGGTGGACTGTGAAATGATGTGTAATAAAATAGTTCCGGTTTCTATTATTCATCATTTTATGCAATGCATAGTCACTGTTTTCCACTTATAATCCCAGTCCATTGAGTGATTCCTTCTCTTCTTACCACTGTTTGAATGTTTTAAATGTTAAACAAGAGATGTTCACTGTTTACAGACGTTCGTGCCAGAGGAGGTTGTGTCAGCGTGAAGTTATGCTACAGTTATATTTGCATTGGCAGTGCACTTCAGTGTAACTTGCCAAAATATAAGTTACTCAATACAGATGGTCAAAGCTGGTCAGCAGGCTGGTTTTAGAGAGGTTTTGGCCACTTCCTTAACTGGTCAGCCTGGGAGACCAGCAAAACCAGCTACTTCCAGCTTAAACCAGCTAAGACCAGCCAACCAGCTTAGATGAAGAAAGATGAAGAAGAAGAATTTTTTTCATGTGCAGTTGGACTATTTAACAGTAGCGATGTAGAAATACTATAGAAATTTTTCTTTATCGCTTTTAAGTAGTACTGCGCTCTGTATATGTGTGGATATATATACCGTAATACAGAAAAATATCTGTTAATAGATGCTTTATATCATGGCCAGGATTTGTATCATGCTACCGTACAGCCCTACATCATAATAATGTTGCCAAAACTAAAAATCATTAAGTTGTTTGGTTAACAAGCTCGCTTAGCAATAGCATAGAGCCAACTGGTTAAAGAAGTCATAAAATGCTTTTTTAGATCTTTATATTATATATCTGGAGGTTATGTTTATAAAAGTGATCATTTTCTATCCTTATTTTGACTCTGTCACAAATGCTTAATTTCAAGGGACATTACATCTTTTTCTCTACAGCATGCGTGTGTTTTGATGCTCGAGATGGTAATAGAGTCGTAAATGTTGGAGGCCGAGTCTCAAACTAAAATGTACCAATGCAAACACAACCATTGCTTCTAAGGACAAAATACTTACTTGACAAAATACAAGATGTTTAGAAAAACTGACTGCATGTTAATTTATTTAATTATTTTCAGAAAATCAGAAGGATCAGTAAATTTTAGGCTGTGTCCACCAAAGCAGTTTTTACCTAGGCTACCATATTTTTTCAATTGTTTTCAATGGGAGCAATGCATTTTTAAAACGGCAGGGTTGTGATGAGTCGTGAGCATTTATTTGACACGGAGCGCTGTGCGTTCATCACTTTTCATTGAAGAATGTCCAAGTTTGGGTGGGTAAAACGCAGAGCTCGTCACTGTTAGTTTTTGGTCAGCTAACCAATCACAGTGGAGGAGGGCGGGACTAAAACTACACCGACCAACCGTCACACCCTGCTTGTACTACGACTGAACAACAATGGTGAATTGACTATCGCTTGTCTCCAAATATTCATTTCTTTACCAGATGGAATTCCTGGACTGCCTCGATATTATGAAAAATGATGTTTGAAGAAACATTTCAGTCACAATGCATCCGCTATATCACAGCAACCATATCACAGCATCTCAACTGAAAAGAAGCGCTCTCAAGCGCTTATTCTCATATTCTAGTAGTTGGAAGTATAGCTATCCAAGCCGTAAGCTTTCTTTTTGTAAAAGTAATAAGTTGAAAGTTGATTTTTTTTTTTAAACCGTTGTATTCAATTCATTCCTTACGGTTTCTTTACTTGGTCTTAAAAATGTAACTTTTTATAAATCCTGCAGAAACCTTGATGACTGGCCCTTATTGGCTTGATTTGTACAGATGATAACTGATTTAAGTGGGCTGTCCCTCTTCTGAAGCCGGGCAGAACTCGTCTGATGAGTTTTCAGTGATAAACGATGTTTAAATAAGTGGCATCCTGTAAAGTCTTTTAAAGGAATAACGGTCCTCTGCTCGCTCTTTTTCAGAATAATTTTCTTCCTAGATAATGTCTGGGAATGTTTAACCCCGTAGTATTTTTTGTAGACCCTAAAACGTGGTCATATATGGGTTTGCATAGTGTCCATAGCTTATGTAAGCAAATCCCCCTGAGAGAAAGTGTTATCTAGCGAGCTGCTGGCTGTATACATAAACGAGCCCAGTGGAATGTTTTGAATGCTTTGGAACGGGAACGACCCTTCCTTTCCTCATCCCACTCCAGACTTTTCCGGATCCTGTGCTCAATTTCTTCGGGTGTGGTTCCTTTTTTGTTCCTCGATGGATGGAGAAACTTCATCAGCATTAGCTGTAGAGGAGATCGACAAGGATTTTTGGGAATTCGATATGCAGGATTTCACACCAGAAGCGGGACGGGCCCAAGAGCCGACGTATGATGCCGATATGTCAGCTTCGCCAGAGAAGACGTCACCAGATTCAGCCGATTTCGTACCTCTGTCAGCTTCGGTAGCAGATGCTGTGGATGATATGTTAGATTTGCAGGCGATTTCTGATTCTGTTTTAGTTTCGGCTTTAGAAATGGATTCAGTCACTCCATCCGTACAAGTCTCCTCATTAACATCTGCTCCTGACCCACATCCAGCCCCAGATTCAGCTGCGTTTAAGCCGTCAGACACACATGCCGCTCTGGGAACGACCGGCACAACTGATTCAGACGGGACATACATGATCCCCGACCCGGAGTGGGTGACAGGGGGAGGTAGGATTGGCTCTTATTGTCTCTGAGTTAGGTTAATGCGTGTATTTTAGTTCCCAGAATCTTTGTTAGCACATATGTTTACAGATATGGCTGACTGGTCTGTGGGTTTTCATTCTGACACTGTCATTTTTGAGGTTTTGCTCCTTTGTGATGAGGATCAGAATCAGAATTAGCTTTATCCGCAAAGTATGTGCAAACACACAAGGAATTTGTTGTGTTTTTTAAGGAGCTCTTGGTACATACATGCATACACAGCTGACATGACAACAGAAACATTTACATTAGTAAGACTTAGTAATAAATACTAATGGATGGACATGAGTAACTGAGTACTCAGAAGTTACAGACAATTGACTGTAAAAAAAAAAAAGGGGGGGTAATAATTATATGATTTTTACCAACAAAAAAAAGTTCAGCGGTTTCAATTTTTGCTTCGTTTATTAGTGGCATGATCATATACAGTTGATAGAAAAAAGGAAGAATATATACAGTTATGCTTCCATTTTCTATTTATAGTTTTTGTTACTCATATACAGCAGTAACTTGTGGCCTAATTTGGCAGCAAGCAAAGACAAAGGTGTTTTTGAGGCTTTTATTCTTTAGAATTGGCTTATATTAAGATGTTTATCAGAAAATAGTCCCCATGGTCATAAAACTTGGAAAGATTTGGACTTTTAAGAATTTGGATCTCCAACCATGCATGTTTCAGTGACTAGAAATTGTCACTAATCCAGTAATCATATTTTTTGCTTAAAAAAAGTGATACAGCCTTTTTTTTGTCAAATGATTTGATATGATGCCTAATGCTATATGATGCCAAATATAAAAATTCCATCATAATTCATCCACCGTTAAGTTGTTCCAAATCTTATGAATTTCTTTCTTCTGCTGAACACACACACAAAACATGTTTTGAAGAATGTGTGTAACCAAACAGTTCTTGGTCTCCATTGACTTCCATAGCATCGTAAAGTCAACTGTTTGGTTACCCATGTTCTTCAGAATACCCTCTTTTATGTTTAACAGAAGAAAGAAGCTGGTTTAGTAAAGGATGACAGTATTTAAAAATGGACTATCATTTTTTTTTTCAGTGTGAGGAAGAGTGATTGCAATAATCAGTGTAATGGATGTAGATAGAGAAACAGTAGAGAGGACTGGAGAAAGAGCGAGAGAGAAATATGAGTTAATGTTTCCTTTGCCACTCCCTCATCAGGCCGAGTGCTGAACACAGTCAAGATATGATCAGATTCATGTCTCAATGTCTTGCAGTCCTTGCTGTTGTAAATAATGTTCACATTTATTTGGCAGACGACATAATCGTGATCCTAAAGTTATCTGGCTTGACCAGATTAGTGACCTGTACACAGCTGCAGGCAGGTTATATACTGCAGCATTTTTAGTATCTGGAATGTGGAGGGGAAGTTAAAGTTAGCACCTGTCGAAAAACAGAAGCCCGCCCTTCCCTCGAAGGACTCCACAGTCACTGCTACTGAACGCAGAAGAGTTTACGATACTTGTCCTGTCTCAAACTGCTCCGTGTTCCTTGTCCTCTCTCTTCTCCTCTTCTGTCTAGATCGTTCTTTCTCTCTTTGATATTCCATCCTTATCCTATCTGTTTTTTCCACTCTTTGTCGTAGCTCCTCCTGTCTGAGATAAAGTGCGAAGGTAAAGACACCGAGCTCAGCAGGGCGTTTCTGTCTGTCCCGCTCACAGTGTAAGTAACCAGCTTCACTCCGTTCCTGTTATTTGCCTTTAACTGGTTGTTTCTTCTTTGGGATTGTGGCCTTCATGTGTTTGTGGCTGTAATGGTGATTTTGTTGGTGACCAAAGTTGACCTGCTTACACAAGTTGCTTGTTGAGTTTGATGATTTTGTTGCACTCGTCTTGTGTGAGTTAGGATTGTTTAACATGTATAATAGAAGATGAACCTAACGCCTAACGTCTGGATTATCATTATCTCTACACTGGACATGATTGGTGTGTCGAAAAGCATCAAAAATGACCATCAAATCAAATCCCAAACACTGACAACCGATGCTTCATATGACAGACACCTTATGTGCTTTATGTTTATAAATTAATTCTCTCTGAACTTTGTGTTATGTATTTTCAAATAATATGCTCTGAATATAAGCATTATATATTTTTGGATTGATTTACTCTGGATTTTATGATATATATATATATATATATATATATATATATATATATATATATATATATATATATATATATATATATATTATATATATATATATATATATATTATATATATAATATTTGTTAATTTATTTGCTCTGAACGTTATGTGTTATATTTAGGAATAATTATATGAATGGATTTTTATGATAAATTTATGGATTTATTTGCTCTGAATTTTGTGTGTTATACTGTATTTATTAATTAATTAATTAATCAATCTTCTCTATATTTTATGAGTTATATGTTTAAAAAGTAATTTGGGTTGAAGTTTATGCATTTTATATTTATGGATTAATTTATAAATTCCTCTGAATTTTAGTAGCTATGAATTAATATTTATAGCTAATAAAATTAATTCATGAATTAATATTTCTTGCTCACTGATTTAAATATATATATTTTTTATTCTAAACATATGCACACATTATATATAAAATTGTTTTGCTATTCTGCAAAAAGTCCTTTTTTATATCCATCAGTTTTAGAATTTCATTAGTATTATTATTTATCGTATCATGGCTCACTGGTTCAGTTTGACAAATATATTAAGGTGACATGTCGCTTTGCTTCTGTCATGCTGCAATGTGACATCAATCACTTCCTGTGTACACACGGCTTGACACGCTCTGTAGCAAAGATTATGATGCAACCGAGATCTAAAAGAGCCTTATCATAGTAGTAATTACTAAATGATGGACTTTTAGACCAGAGATGTTGACAGTCACTTACAAGCTTTCATAGTAGTGTGTGGATTGTGTAAGTGCTTTCTGTTCTATTCCTGCGCTTATGGATTTTGAATATTGATTTTATGTGTGCATTTAGAGGTGTGTCCATTTATGCACATGCATTTTGCGCTTTACGTCCTGCTGAATCTATCCCTGTAGGCATGTTGTTTCAGAGCAGTCTTTACATGTGAGGTTATCGCTCTCACCACACCCCCTGCAGTGATTTCACCATCCTGATCAGTGATTTGTGGCGCAAAAAAACAACCATCCCTGAGAGTCAAACCAATGTTTCAGTTGTTCTGTTTTTTACAGATGCTCTTCTCGCGGATTTGGAGAACACAGCCTCCCACATTTCCAAACAAGCTGTTTTTCTGCCAGAAGAGACGCCATATTCCTACCCCACAGGAAGTGACTCATATCAGGATGTGTCCTCCCCACCTCGAGTAGCCTCTCCTCCTGCTCAAACACTGAATGGATCTTGGGTAGAAAAGCCAGAATCGAAGCACTCATCAACCCAGGTAAAAGGCACCTTTACTTCCTGTAGGGTTTCTTAAATCCCCAGAGCTGTCTGCTTGTCTTTATACGAGTCTGCTCGGTTATCCTTTAACCTTATGACAAATACCAGAAGCCGGCCTGTTCCACTTTCTGTTGTGCCCTCGAGCAAAGCACTTCATCTCCAGTTGCTCCAGAGACTTTAAGTACTGTAGGTTCAACATATTCAGGGTTTCTCGAATGGGGCCATATTATACATATTTGTAGCATCTAAGTTCACTTTCAATGTAAAAACAGTGATAATTTAGTTTTTCACAACCACCTTCCACTCTGGCAGTGACCGAGAGAATGAATCTGACTGTTTTCGCGGCTGCACCTTTAAGATGGTTCGATTAGGTGCTCTGAGGAAGGCTGTGTGAAGCCGTAATGCACTGGCCAACCGTTTTATAATTAAATAGCCCAGTTTATTATATGCTTTTCAGCTTTTAGGTATGTGACTGCATTGGAGTAGTACATTGTTCAATTTGATTTGATTAATGTCTGTTATAATTAACACATCAGGGTGGGTTAAGTTGCTCAATATCGAAAATGCTTTGATAAGTGAATATAGGTGGTCATATTTTAATGTGTTTGTAGTTTAATTTCTTTAAATATTCTGTGAAAGGCATCAGGTGTTTTTGATAGCTGTCACACTGAATACATTTGGGTATTTAAATGTATGTTTTTTGCTCTACTGGATTATATATAGAGTCCAAATCAAAATACAGGAATTATTTAAAGACATAGTTCACCCCAAAATAAATGTTCTGTCATTACATATCAGTCCCATCCGAATTTCACTTTTGGTGACTTTTTGAAATCAACATGACTGTTGCATTTGTGACAGTAGCTGTTATTTCTATTATTATGATACCATGTTTACCATATTACATGTGACTCTAGATGCACAATAGTCATGCATGACAGGGAAAAAAAAATGCAGGAAGCTTGTTTAGTTATTTTTTGTGGCTTATTGCAATTTAACAAGTCTTTATTAACATTAAAGCACTGCCCATGCTTTTTCTCATTCATGCATGTTTCTTTATCAGACTAACATTTAGAAGTAGTGCTTTTAGTGTTATAATTGAAAATGATTTTGTGGTTAAATGGCAAATTATGCCGTATCGCAAAAAAATGCATTGTGGTCCATATTCCAAAAAGTGGATGGACTGATACATTGATCCTCATGCAAAAAAAAAAAAAAACCTCTTGTAATTCCAAAAGTCTATGCTGTTGTTTTTGTCATAGCACACAAAAGGTTACATTTTCATCCAAACCCTTGTTACACAAAGTTAACAAAAATTTATTAATTTGAGAGACTACATAAAGTGGTGCCTTGAGACCCCAGATGTACAGTGTCAAAACTTTTTTGTTTCATAATGTTTACCCATTTTGGCTATTTCTGCTCTTCTCAAAGTGCTTAGTTAAAGTAAAACAACTTTATTTTTTTCTTTCCTCAAGTTTTTCAGCTCAGCTCCCAAAAGTGCCAGTCCTCGTGTGTCACAGTCTGAAGACGAGCACGTCTATAGTTTCCCTAACAAGCAGAAGACTACTGACTCCCCCACCGCCATCATGAGCTCATCACTGGGCAGTAACCTGTCAGAGCTGGACCGTCTGCTGCTGGAGCTCAACGCCGTCCAGCACAGCACACCAGCCTTCCCTACTGAAGGTGAGCGCTTCAAACCTCAGGGTTAATAGGTTGCTAAAGCTCTACAAATATCATGTGCACATCTTTGACAGTATATAAAATCCAATAGATGTTTTTCCATTTGTTTTTTTTTTACAGAGACCTACCCACCCAAACCAGCCAGCAACGCCCACCGCTATGTCCCAGAAAATGGCGTCTCATCAGTAGTGAAAGCACCTTCTTCTATGATAGAGAAACCCAAACGCAGTGCACCCGGACAGGGGATAGATGATGTCAGACCCAGTATGGAGAGCTTGCTTAATGAGTTGGAGGGCTCCGTGCCGGCCTCTGCGTAAGCTAGCACACTACTGAAAATATTTATATATTTATTTTTCAGAATTATGATTTTTTTTTCACATTTTTAAAAAGAAGCCTAGTTTGCTCACCAAGGCTGCATTTATTTGATTAAAAAATCAATAAAAAAGTAATATTGTTACCATTTAAAAAGTCTTCTGTTTTCTATATAAAATATAGTTTATTCCTGTGAATTTTCAGCATCATTACTCCAGTCTTCAGTGTCACATGATCCTTTGGAAATCATTCTAATATGCTGATTTGCTGCTCTGTTATTATTGGTGCTTAATTGTTAATAATCATTCTTAATATTATAAGTTACTAACAATTATTAACAAAAAATGTTTTCAACATTGACAATAATAAGAAACGTTTCTTATTATCAATAATCAGCATATTAGAATGATTTCCAAAGGATCATGTGACACTGAAGACTGGAGTAATGATGCTGAAAATTCACAGGAATAAACTATATTTTTGCAGAAAATTCAGCTTTGATTACAGAAAGAAATTATGAAAAATATATTCAAATAGTTAAAAATAATATTTAACAAGGTTACTGTTTTATTGTATTTTTGATCAAATAAATACACCTTTGATGAGCATAAGAGACCTTTTTTTAAAAAAAAGTAATTTATTCCAAACTTCTTAGAGTATATTTTATTAATATTTAATATTTTTATTTAATAATTTTAATATTTAATATTTATTTTACCACTTTTAATGAGTAGGAATATTCTTTAAAATATTATTTTAATATTTCTGTCGGAAATTTTATTTTGTTGGTATTTTATTTTTTTTATTATTTTAATATTTCTGTCGGAACCCAGATTTTCCTTGAGATTTTATTTTTAAGTTTAAATTAAACTTTGAAACCCAGATTTTCCTTGTGGTCTTTTGGACTTTTTTTTATTTATCATTTTAATTTTGTGACATTAATAGACCCGCCCCTGCAGTGCCAGTGGTTTCGGAGTTGAGAGAAGTTCAGGAGGAGACCCCCACCCAGCACCAGGCCAGAATCTCCGCCTCCTCAGCGACACGAGAACTCGACGAACTCATGGCCTCACTGTCTGACTTTAAAGTTCAGAGCAATGTAAGTCTTGGAGACAGAGAGAAAAATGACATTACTTTTCTTGTTTCCTTCAAACAATCTCCCTAAACAGTGATTCATTGCTTTGCTAATTAATTGAATTTATAAATTAAATGTTTATATATATATTTATATATATATATATATATATATATATATATATATATATATATATATATATATATATATATATATATATATATATATATATATATATATATTAAAAGCCACTCTGATGGAATATTTTGTGTGTTTGAAATAGACAAGTGTTTAATTAGCTAAATTATTTTGTAGTGCTTATGTAATTCTTATTGGCAAATAATCTGCCTTTAAGCTTTACAAGGGCAGTTTTAATGAGTTGTCATTGGGTTTTGCATTTGTATCAGCTGTGTTGTGATTTATCATGCATGTGAGTGCTGATAATGATAATCAGATAGTAAACAGTAGATTATTATCATTCAAGGCCTTTAAAATGAATAAGGGGTTTATATGCCTGTATGAGGGCATGCTCTTGTGGGTGCATTAGGAAGGTCTTGTTAGCATATCTATCTTGGATGTGAGCCACACTGCGGTCGAAAAGAGAGAATCTGGAATGCTGTTGTTGTGTTGTCATGTTATATCTGGGAATCCGGGTGATTATATTTGCCTTTAGGTTGGTAAACCAACTTATATTTTGTTACAATGACTAAATAAACCAAACATGTTGAGATATAATGCATTACATTAGGCCACTGGTTTTTCTGCATTGTTTTCGTATTTTAGAGTAAGATAATGAATCAGACTGAATGTTGTCACATTGCCTCCTCTTTTGCATGTCATTCCTTAATGTTTCTACTCAAATGATTTCCTCACTTTCTTTTTATTGTTGTTGTTGTCGTCTTGCTGTTGGTTGTCTAGTCTAGCTCTGTGTCAGTTAAGGAGGACTCATTATCCACTAAAGGGTCAGAACTTCCCAATCTTGTGGTGACTGAGAACCTCACATTCCCTTCAATCCCAGAAGCAGAGGTATCTGACCACAGTGTTCCTCCCCAGCCTTCCCCAAATTGCGCACCACTTTTACAGGAACTACATATTGTTGAGGAATCGACAACTGTTGCTCCACTATCCAACTCCATGATGCTTTGCACTTCCTCTAAGCCCTATTCGGAGAAACTCCTGGTAGTTTCCAGTGCAAAGAGTCCAGCCCCTGAGTCTTGTTTATCACCTGAACCATCTGCAAAAACCTCAAACCTTCCGGCATTAAGTTTACACAAACGTGAAGTCATTTCGACAAAGACCGTCGATCCGAAAATCTCAAGTCCCTTTTCAGTCACCAAAAAAAGTCCACCTATGGTACCAAAGGCCTCCTCACCAGTTATAACTCCAAGGATATCTAAAAGCCCCAGTCCTCCACAGGTTATCAAGAGCTCAAATCGAATTGTCGATGTGAAAAGTCCTAGTCCTATAACAACTGTTAAAACCTCTACTCCAGTTGTGGTAAGAAAGAGCCCAAGCCTCATTACAGCTGTTAGAGCAACCAAAAGTCCAATCCCTGGGACCCTTGCCAAGAGCCCAAGTCCCGAGCCAGGAATTACTAGCAAGAGTCCGGTGCCAACTACCATTTCACTGCCCGCTCCTCCAGTTTCAACCCTAACATTAACTCCGAAGGCTTCCAAAGAGAAACCTGAGAGCTTTGAACTGGGCATATTGGGAATAAGTCTTCCTTGCCCCAAGCCTCTTCTTGAGGAAGCTCTGGACAAGCTGTTGACGTCCAGTCTTTCTCAACCAGAGCCGGTAAAACTGGGTGAAGGAACTCCTGCCTCATTAGAGGTGAACGATGACATTCTGGCATGTTTTCATCAATCGACGCCATCAGGTGGCCTTAAAGATGTCACTTGGATGGACGACCCCTTAAACTCTACATCGTTCCCTGAGGAGTCAGATGTTTCGCTGGACCTTCCACTTCTCCAGCCATCAGCAGTTGAAAGGCTTTCCGCTTCTGGACAAGTATGAGGCACACCGACTCTGTCAGACTGTCTCCAATTTGCACCCCTAAATTTAGCGAGCATGAGCGAGAAGCATGCTGAACCACGTACGGCTGTTTATGCTTTCTCAAATACATGGGCCTGGTCCTTGGGCCAAGAGGCCTGTTGATACCCAATCTGAACCTTTCCATCCTGCTCAGATAGAAGCACCCACCATTAGCAAGTTAAATATGCCTCTCAAAAACCTGATACGCATGTGCAGATGTCACTTAGTGCTCCTAAAATTGGAGGGATAGCCATTTAATTAGGTTTCTGTTGCATTGCTTTGAATCACATGCTTTTGGAAAGGTGGAGAATTGAGTAATACAAAGTATGTGTGGTGCATGAAACGGATATGATTCTGTGGAAGGAGTCTTTGTGATGTTCAAATGCAAGCCCTGACGTGCTTCCTCCATGAAGTGTATGGCGCTAAATAGACAACAAGGCTAGGCTTGCTTGTTTCTTTGCAGTTCTGTAGTGGAGTTTCATTGTGCAATTGCATTCCATCTTCACTTCTTTGCCATTTCTTCAGGGCACTTGATGCAGGAGATGTTCTGCAAAGTGGTTATTTACTGATTCCATAGTCTGATGGTTTTGCATGATGCAAATTGTTTGCATTTGCTAAAGGTGATGTGTGAAGTCTAAGGAATTTTTCTCAATGCATTAAAATCATGCAGATTCATATGCAATGATCTTGAAATAAAACTTTTCAATCATATGTTGCTTATGCTTTAATTGCAATTCGATAATGTACAATATCTGGGCAAAATCTGTTGCATCTGAACTTATCTAAACGTTTTCTGAACTGCTTTAAGTTTTCCAAGTAACTGATATGATTATAGTGTAAACCAGCGATACATCTGGGATTATGAACACGATATTGCGTAGCTTTTCAGTGATCTACGACTCTGTGTATTAAATGCCACTCCATCTGAAAGCATGTGATAGAGATTTACTAATAATCACAAAACCTGCTTTACTGATGAGATGCGCATGCATGATTTATCGTGCAGCCCTAGTTTTGAATCAAATGTTACATTTAAATGCATTGAACTGAATGATTTTATTTGCAATGTCAACTGAAGTAAAAGGTTAAAATTGACTGTTTGCTTTGTCAGTTTTGCTTTGCATTGTGTTTGGCACGTTGTGTTTGCTTCACGGTCTTTATACATGCTCTTGCATTATTTCAGATTGTTTTGGCACGTTGTTTTTGATTGTTTAGAGATTAATCTCGACGATGTTTGAAGCTATGCAATGCATTGTCCCAAACCAGATCAGTGTGAGGTTGCTTTCTAGAGGCGTTTGAAAGCATTGGATGTTCTGAACGTTCAAGTGGTCACTTCATTAATGCTGCCTCTCCGCAGCTTAAATCGGTCATCAGACGCACAAAGGAAACGACCAACGTCCACCCGATGTTTCGTGATGGTCACATGCACAAAAAAATGGGCCCTCTAATTCTCAACAAGAGCAACTCACAGGATCTACTCATTGAAGAGCTGCAAGGGAAATTGGGAATCGGCCGCACTGTGCGGCCACAAAAACAGCCAGATGATTGGCTTACGGAAGGGGTCATTGTCTGTTCCAATCCACAACGCTTAAGAGAGGAAGGTGGCGTATCACCAACGGTTGATAAGGTAGTGCAAGTCACATGATTAATAGTGGAACTCGCAAAAAGCTAGCAAAACAACATTTCTTATATAGGTTTTATAAACATTTTCATATAGAGAGCAACAACGCCCACCAGAGGTTCCTGGTGGGTATATTTCCATTAATTTTTTCCATAGGGATTTTTAAAAAGTCTTTTATAAGCCAAACCAACCAGCAACGAGGAAAATCACAATGTTACTAACTTTTGAAACAAAAAGCATTTGAAAATTGAGTAAAAAGGCAAAGATACAAGTAGGGCTGGACGATATGGCCAAAATTGATATCACAATATATTTCTTAATTTCGGTCGATACGATATAATCCCGATATCAATATGAAGACTATTGAAAAAGCCTCGTAAACACTGACAAAAATGCAAACAACAGATGTCTGTGCATACAAACTTATGAAAAATGATAGATTTTATAGATATTCATCCATAATAGTGAATAAAAAAAAAAGCAAAAAAAAATTAATGTTCACCTTTTATTTGTGTTTAGCCTTCATACAAACAAATGTCAAATAATCATCTCAGACTCACCTAATTAATATTAATATCTTTAACTTCAAACTATAGCCTAAAATACACTATCAGTCAAATGTTTTTGAACAGTAAGATTTTTATTGTTTTTAAAGATTTCTTTTCTGCTCACCAAGCCTACATTTATTTGATCCAAAATACAGCAAAAACAGTAACATTTTGAATTTTTTTCTTGCTATATAAAATAACTGTTTTCTATTTGAAACTATTTTAAAATACAGTTTATTCCTGTGATTTCAAAGCTATATTTTTAGCATCCTTATTCCAGTTACATGATCCTTCAGAAATTATTCTAATATTGTTTTGCTGCTCAAAAAACATTTATTAATGTTGAAAACAGCCGAGCAGATTTTTTCAGGTTTCTTTGATGAATAGAGAGTTCAGAAAAACTGTATTTATCTGAAATAGAAATCTTTTGTAACATTATAAATGACTTATCATCACTTTTGATCAATTTAAAGCATCTTTCTATTCATCAAAGAATCCTGAAAAAAAATGTACTCGACTGTTTTAAATTTTAAAATATATTCAAATAGAAAGCAGTTATTTTAAATAGTAAAAATATTTCAAAATGTTACTGTTTTTGCTGTACTTTGGATCAAATAAATGCAGGCTTGGTGAGCAGAAGAGAATTCTTAAAAAATAAAAAATAAATAATAACATTAAAAATCTTACAGTTAAAAAAATTTTGCCTGGTAGTGTAGGCTGATTATTCTTGTAGACTGAAACAATTGTGCTTCAGCCAGTATAAACAGTATGAAAAGTGCTCTGAGTTGCTGCAAAAAAACAAAAAAAAACAAAAAAAAACGCAACAACAAAAGCATGTTGTTGGAGTCAGGCTTATTTTTGAAAATCCAGACTGTTTGTCTGCCAGCAGGAGGCGCTGTGAGAGCGGTAGAACTATAGAATGTATGTTGTTGGTGTAGGGCTTGTTTTTTCTCCAGTAACGGCTGTAAACAAATCAGCTCCGCTCATGAACGCTTCTTTATCAGAAAAATTGAAAATGGTATCGAAACTTTTCTGAAGACAGTCTAATTCCTTCAGAGATACATTCATATAAACAGGGGTGCACATAATTTTTTTCAGCCTGGTTCTCATAAGAGAACCTGGAGATTTGGTTTGGTCCTCACACTGCATATAGCGTGTCCCATTAATTACTATAAAAAATTAATTAATAATAGTTTTAATATTATTGCACTTTTAGTTTTTTTTTTTTAATAAAATAATAAACTACATAATAATGTTTGATAATATTATTAAAAATAAAAGGTAGGCATGGTAATAAATACAAATACGATTCATTTGTAGTAAACAAAAGTAAAATGCTAATATTTACTACTATTTTCTTTGTTTGCCTCTTTAAGAAGAATCGCTTTATGTATTCCTCAATTGTTCCCCTTTTATCCAAAAGTCACTTTGGATAAAAAGCCTTTAAAAATACTAAATAAGTAAAAGTGTGTTAACGAAGTAAAAGCGTTTTCATCATTTTCAAACTTAAAATCAGCAGGCTTTTATTTTGGCGGGTTGCCTGCGGGTTTAGGGTCTTTGGTGTTTAAAGAGCATCAGTGAATGAATGTCACAGTTTTGTATTGTGCTTTGAAAACAGCATCACATAGCCTAGATTTAATGCTTTCAGTTTGAAAAGAAATTGTATATAGTACAGTTTGTCGATCTAAAATGGTAATTGTGTATTAACAGCTGTCAACCATGTCAGTATGCAAATGCGCTGTCAGAACTTATTTATATAGCGCAGTTTTTAATTTGGTCGTTCATGCGGACCTGTGGACCACTTATGTGCACCCCTGCATATAAAACAACCGCTCCGTGTTATGATTTTGAAATGTGCAGTGCTCATGTTTATTCAACGAAGTTAAACGTCAAAAATAAATCAATGTATGGGAAACACCTGTAATGTATCGAAATATCGGAAATGTGTTTAAAAATTATATCGCGATACATATTGATATTGAATTATTTTTCAGCCCTAGGTACAAGGCTGTGTACTTAATTTATTGATGGAAAGAAATATATCATTTATATTTTAAGTTGATAGCAGAATATGCATATATACTAGGGATGTGCGGGTCTAGTCGACTAAATGGTACAGCTCCTACTAGTCGACACTGAAAACAATAGTTGATTACACAACAAAAAAAAAAAAAATGATTCTCATTAAAATTACATCTTTTTTATGTTACTGTCAAATTCCCATTGTTACATTTAAAACATTTTAAATAAGTAAAAATAAAATTTGAAAAATTTTACATTGTTTTGAAAAAGTGTTTCGGGACGTAAACTACATTTTACCACAAGCCTCGCATATAGTTTTCTTTCGTGTCGGTTGTGGCGAGCTCTTAAAAGTGACCACGCGAAAGATGAGCATGGCTGTGGGATTATTTTGAATTAGAAGAAAGTTAGAAAGGTTTTGTGTGAACTGTGGACCTGTCAAATTGGCTTACAATAAAACTACTGGAGCGATGCATAATCATATTCATTACAGGCACGTTTATTCAACGGCGTTAGCTTAGAGACTAGGCCAAAACAGCTAATGTAATGCCGCTGCGATCCTGTCCGCGCCATCTATTCCTCGAAGACATATTGATATTGAATTATTTCCGTGACTGTGCTGCGTGATGTCCAGCGCTTTCCGAAATTCTTTTGGCTGATGCTTTTTGTTATATCTACTACGTTTTTTCAAGTGGGGAATATGTTTCCATTACCCTGTTTTAGGCCTACTAGTCACACTGACAATCCGATCTTTTTTTTCCTCGTCTCAAGAAAAAATCCGCGTCCACACGAAACCGCATCATTTGATGTAGTATACATGCCAAACCAGTATGTGGCGCTGTAAATTCTGCCACAGAGATACACTAAAAACGGAGAAAAAGACGGGGACTATGCTCATAAACCTTGCGCGTGGTACACAAACGAACATGGAACAATACATTTATTAATCTGTGTTAATGTTAGTTAATTAAAAGGACAATCGTTCAGTGTTGTGTTCATGTTTTTGTTGCTGTTACGTGACGTAGAGGTGTCTGACTGTTCATTACAGACGTGGGCTGATGACGTAATCGTTTCAGAAAATATACGGATTAGCCGTCCAGACGGCAACGCAAAGGCGGCGTTTTTAGATTTATCCAATCTGGGACCCGGTTTCAAAAAATAGCAGTTTCACGAAAACGCCGGATCCGTGTGGACGAAACGCCTATCCGATATGTTGGCTTTTGTGCGTATTCACAGAAACGCGTCTCCGTGTGGACGGAGCCTTAATGTGCATTTTGAAGTATCGAATGAGAAATGAGTGATGGAAACATTTTGTTTCAAATAAAAATCCCTTAATTCGCAAAAAAGTTTTTTTTATGGTTTGTTGTGGTTTTTTTTGTTTTGTGTGAAAGGGTTTTTGTGAATATTGTGGGATGTGGATTTTTTTTTTGGTTTTTAATTCCTATAAGCAAAATATTTCTATGAGGCGGGATAACGTGACTAGCAGCGGACTGCATGATCTCGATCCACAGCGTCTGAAATGTTGTTACGGTCGTTCTGAAATGCCTGAGCAAAGTTTGTCATCAAAGTATTTCTGTAAAATTGTCTTACACAACTGCATTCTCAAACAGCAGCATCCGCCTCCGAAAGCAATGACTGCATTTATTGTGTTTCGTCTGCTCGCTCTGAGGCACAAGTAATTTATCATATATGAAAATCCTAGTTTTCTTACTGATATTTAGTGCCAGTTAAACAGGAAGTGACGATTTTGTTCTCTTTGATGCGTTGGATGGAAACAGTGCTTTTTCGCAAATGTTTTAGGCTATGTGATATTCCAATTTTGCGCATAAGTTAAATTCGCAACTTTGGATGGAATCCCTAACCACCTGAGGTCCTGTCTTTCTTTTTGGTCATTTTGTTTTTAGATGATATAGCCTACATGACGACGTATGTTTTTAAAAGCCGTTTTAATGCTATTCCTATATAAAATTCCCTATTGTTTTTGTCTTGTGTTTAAATATGTTTTGTATCGGCTTTTAGACTAGTCCGATACAAAACTTGCGTTTAAATGTCAGTCAAATAAGTCGTCGCGTACATCCCTAATATATACACAGATATTTAAGTATTTTGAGAGCTTATCAAGTCAGGCTTGCAGTGCTTAATTATTAAGTGCTTAATTAATAATTCTAATGTTTAACACAGTTGTTTAAAAATAAGTCGAAATAATGCCGACTGATGGCTTCAGCAAACGCATATACCTTTGACTTTACAACCTTAGAGCTCACACCAGATCTGTCTTTAAAAGTTACGATAATAATAGGGATGCACAATAAATATCGGACGATATTTAATGCACATCTTGTCAGTAAAGCCTTTTTTCGCATCTTGTCAGTAAAGCCGGTTCTGTAATCAGTGGTAATTTTTTGATGAGATGCTGAGAAAATGTTGTAAATATGATCGTGGTTGTGCGCAGCTTGTCAGTGAACAACGGATCTGTGTAGTAAATGCTGCTCCACGTGAAAGCATGCATATGTAGAGATTTAACGCTGATTATAGAACCGGCTTTACTGACGAGATGAGCATTAAATATCGTGCAATATTTATTGTGCATCCCTAGATAATGAAGTTATCGTAAAATAAAAAATAAAAAATTCCCTATGTAGAAAATGAATGGGATTTTTACATCCAGAACACATTTTTTGCCCTTTATTCTGCATTTTGTGCTCCTTCCACTTCCTGCTATGTGTTTCATGTTTCTTTGTCCATCAGATCATCATTCCTCCAGACTCACCCAGTCCTTCGAAAAAAGTCCTAACCCTTCCTGTCCCAAAAAAGCCGGATCCTGTGATACAGATGCCCCCTCCTCTCCCCCCACCACCTCCACCCCCTAGGGAGCCCTCTCCTCCTCCACCTCCTCCTCCTCCCGCTCCTCCAGTTCCAACTCTACCTCCACCTAAAGACCCCACCCCTCCTCCATCCCCTCCTCCCAAACCTGTGACCCTGCCCCCTCCACCAAAGCTTTTAGCATCTGTTGGCTGCCAAACGGAATATGAACCTGTTTTTCCACCGGTACAGGCATGAACTTGCTCTTTGTATTTATCTGCATCTGATCAGAGCTTGCCTCTTTGTCTTCAGGGTTCCCACAGTCATTGAAAATGTGGAAATATGAGGGAATTTGTAAGCCCTGGAAAGTCTGAATGGAAGTGAATAAAAAGTCTAAGGAAACTGGATGTATATTGGGTTTGTATAGAGTTACTCAAAAGCCATAGTGAATCATTCTGACAGTGGATTCTTTTCTATGAATCTCTTAACTGGTTCACAATTCCGTTTGAATGATTCTTTAGTGAATTCACAATTCAGTTTGATTTGTTGATTATTTGGTTTTGGTTAATAAAATGACTGGAATGGTAATTTTGAAAATACATTGGTCAGATAGTGTGGGAACCCTCTGCCTTGTTTCCATCTATTCTATCTCATGGTTTCTTGTATGTTGGTTTCTAGGATGTTGCTTTTGTGTGGTTTGATGTTGTGTGTTTGTTTTCAATAGAGCGTTTGCACTAGGAGTGTCTCAGCATTTATTAAATAGTTTGCTGGTGCCAACATGTCCCATGAAGACAGACTGTCCTTGTGTTTTCCCTTTGTTTTTCCTGTAAATTCCTGGTACATTAACAAATTCTGTTGCAAATGAAGTGCTAGTGACCACAGAAAAGGCTGTGGATCTGTTGGCTGTCACTTACAGTTGTCTTTTAAAACTAATTTTGTAACAATCGATGCTTAAGATCTTTTTGTTTTGGCGGGTTTTTGGCTCTAAAGCAAAGCAAAGTTTTTAAGGAATTGTGTAAATGTAAGAATATCCTGCAGCAAGGCTGTGTGGAAGTGCTTTGAGAGTAGCTTGTTTAAGTGTGAGTTCATATGCAGAAATGACAGAGGATGTGTGGTTTGCTATTTTTGCTTTCTAAAGAATGCTTCTGTGTCACGGTTCTTTAAATTGGGAGAACAGAGATGGGGTTACAAGTAGAGATCTACCAATTGCAATTTTCTTGGCCAATTCCGATTTCCGATTTTTTTTTTGTAAGTGTGATCTGCCGATACCGATTTTTGCCGATTCCGATTTTCTATCTAAGAACTATAATTGACAGCATATACAAACAAAAATGTACTTTCTTCAAAGCAAAATTTTATTTTCATAATAAAAAAAATTATTAAACATTATAATTTCCCAAGTTACAGGATCTTCTCTCACTTAAACAACTCTTAAAAAAAAAAAAAAAAGTGCTCCGTGACTGGAAAGAAGTAGAAATAACAATTAACTGAAAATGAGTTGCTTTATAAAACAAAGCAACTTTATAAATTGACCTTTTTCTCTTTTTTTACTTGTCTTACAAAAGTCAAAAGATTCTATGAATGAACAGAACTGAAGTGTACAATACTCTTCCAAATAATAATAGTGCAGTAAGTGGGTTATAAATGTTGCCAGCATATATATAGGCAAAATGCTACTTGAGTATTAATGGCAGGTGGTTCCCCCGTGGTTTATTTTAGCCTTACAAGTTTCACAAATAGCAAAGTCTTTTTCACTCAAAGTAAAAAACCTCCACGCCAACAACATGTTTGCATTAGGGCTGGGTTTTGACACACATTTCATGATTCGATTCTCATTCACAAGCTTTCGATTCAATTAGATTACCAATTCGATTAGATTCAATATCAATTATTTTGGATATATATCAGGTACAGTACTAGCCAAATTTTCTCAAGGAAAAAAAATGTCTCAACTAATGCTGTAAAATATACATCATTAGAGTCATTTGGTACTACATTACTATAATATTGACTGATTAAAATTGACTGATTTATAAGCTATAGCATACATCTGTTAAAATTACACAATGAAGTTTTTAAAATAATAAAGTTAATAATAATATTTCTACTTCAATTCATATTTTTTAATTTTTTTAAATAAAAATTTTAATGGTGGATGTCATAAATTGGATTTATTCAAACATAAATTTAACATAAGAACAGTAAAAATTATAATGAATGTTATATGGTGGATATATTTAGCAAAATACCCCTCTCTGCAGTTTATTTTTCTATCTGACTAATGAGTTTGTGGTCACCGAATACGTTTGCTTCTGAGGTAAATGTGACGTTACGTATTGTTTGCAAGCTGTTATATTGATGTCTTTGCGTGGCTGAAACACTGATTGAGAGATTACATGAGACAGGATACGGATTGTAAAGTTGTATTTGATTCTTGATAAAGTTGATTCTTGGGATTTAAGAATCGATATTGTTCCATAAAAAAGAGAATCGATTAATATCGAGATATCAATATTTTTTACCCAACCCTAGTTTGCATGCGGCTATGAGCGCGAGCGCGGCTGTGAAGTCAACATCGCAGCCATGCTCGTGCTCACAGCCGCATGTAGATGGATCGGCTCAAAATCATGCAGAAAATCGTCCGATTCCGATCCCTGGCCAATCGATCGGTGCATCCCTAGTTACAAGGCCTTTTAAACCTATAACCTCACTCAGTTTGTCATCTGATTATGTCTTTAACACCTTGTCAATCCTGATGAATTTAGGGGATGGTTATGCAGAGAGTGTGAGACTGGTTTCCTTCGATTAAAAAAAGACCTTATTCAAAAGCCTTACTATTTATGTGAAATGAACTGATATTTAACATTGCAAATGTTGCATAAAATCAAAAGTGATTCAGTGTTTCAGCGAAGCTGAGAACTACTTGTGCTTCTTTAAGTGCATGTAGCGGTTGTTTAATAACCACTAACATCCTGTAGTGTATTGAATAATAAATTGTGCAACTAAATTTGTGCAGTACAGTAGCTATTGATGTACATGCTGAATTTTTATTGAAGTTGGAAGAGATCTTTTCACGTGCTGATGGTCATATTGAGAAAATATTTATTTTTGATATCCTGGTATGGTGCAAGTTGATCATTAGTTTTGGGACATGAATAAATCACTGAACCACTACAGCGTTCATTAGGGGACGTTTATAATCACTTTCCAGTGCAGTGTTCTCTGTGGAATGTATCATTTTAAACCCTGCAAATGTTTAGGCATGAATTATCAGCATTGTGGCATTGATCAAGATTGACCTGGTAAAAACTGCTTCAAAAGACTCTTTGGAAGAATGCATCTGCTGAGTGACTAATTGGTAGTCATTAGTAATGTGCGCCAAGGAGAAAGCTGCTTATTTTGTGTTGGGATTTGCATCCACATTTTCTTTGATAAAGGATTCTTTGGAAGAATGCATTTTTTTAAAATAGGCATTAAAGTGCACTATCCAAACTTAAATGGGTGTATTTTATGAACACTTTGGAATATAGACCTAAGGTTGGTCTCTTTTTAAAGAAGAAAATTAGCAGATTTTGCCAAAAGTGGGATTTTTTTCAAAAAATTAAAGGTATCAAAAAGTTATAGAAGTTTAAATGTACTGTAAATAAAATGCGCTATATTAATTTTATTATATTTGATTTATTATAAATATTTTACATAACATGTTTTACTCTAAAATTGGTATAAAATTAAAGCCTTGTGTCTAAATAAGTTATGTTCCAAATTTGAAGTTGATCTGATAAAAATTGAGGTTCCTGTGAGATTTTATTTAGGGCGTCATACCATAAACAACCACTGGGAGCCATTAAAACTCCTTTGAATTTTTTTTAAAGAATTTTTCCCTAGATTTCTCTGTCAATGTTTCTTCAATACTCAAAATAACCACCAAATATGGAATCCTGAGACTCAGACCTTTCCAATGATATGTTTGTTGCCAAGATTATAAAAAGTTTTGATTCTAAAAGACCGTAATGCATTTTGTAATATGACACTTGACACTGCCCACTAAGGGGGAGGAGACCGCCATAAGAATTTAAAGTACCATTTCCATGGTAACGCAATGTCCGATTTCAAAATGGTTTTCACAGGATGAATCTGGGCTTCTAAGCTTTCAAACGATATATAATTTATGATGATTACTAAAAGATTTTATAGAGAAAAAGGACAACAAAAAAAAGAGCACCAAGCGTCCCACAGGTGGGACGGTGACAGTTAAGGGGTTAATGAAACAGTCTTTAAAATGTGAAAATTCTTTCCTTTTTCCTGTAGATTATGGCTCAGGGCAAGAGTTCCCCCACCAGCGTTCCAAAGCAGGGGAATAAACTGGATAACATGTTGGGCAGCCTGCAGTCAGACCTCAACCGGCTGGGTGTCCAGACTGTCGCCAAAGGCGTTTGTGGAGCCTGCAAGAAACCCATCGCTGGCCAGGTAACACATCCCTTGAAGTACACATTTACTGCCCAAATGGTTATCCAAGCCTATATTGCTTTTGGATTTTTAGGATATTGTGCTCTAGAGTGGATGCTCTGTTCCAAAATGAACCAAAAAGGCCACTAAAGTGTCTCCTGAATGAAATTATTTTGTTGTTGTAGTTTCTGTTTTACATGTCAGTGCAGACACTTTTTTTTTTTTAAATTAAGAATTATTTTACTGTTTTATTTTATTTATAATTTGTATTTGAAAGTCTCCTATGCTCACCAAGGCTGCAAGTATTTATTATAAAACTGTGAAATACTATTGCGATTTGAAATCACTGTTTTCTGTTTAAGTGTTTTAAAATGTAATTTATTCCTGTGATCAAAGCTGTATTTTCAGCATCATTACTCCAGTCTTCAGTGTCACATGATCTTCAGAAATCATTCTAATATGCTGATTTGCTGCTCAAGAAACATATATGATTATTATCAATGTTGAAAACACTTGTGCTGCTTCATATATTTTGTGTAAAACATGATATACTGCCATTTTAAAAGTTTTGTGTAAGGACAATTTTAAAAAACAATTATAGATATTTAATTTAGCAAGGATGCATTAATTGATTTTTTAATTTTTTGTGTGTGGACAATTTTTAATGTTACAAAAGATGATTTTGAACTTTGTACTCGCCAAAGAATGCTGAATAAATAAATATATCACAGTTTCCACACAGGAAAAATTACATTTTAAAATAGAAAACCGTGTTTTCGCCCATGCAACCTTTGTGAGCTTTAGAGACTTCTTTCAAAAACATTACAAAATCTTCATTTCAGACGGTAGTGTGAATATGCATTCACGGATGTTGTAAGCTTGTAGACTTAAGTTTCTGAGCAACTGATATTCAGTTATGTCCTTTGTTGTTTACTTCTTAAAGTGATATCATACACTTCCGTCCTCATTTTCTTTGATTCGTTCAGGTGGTGACAGCAATGGGGCGGACGTGGCACCCGGAACACTTTGTGTGCACTCACTGTCAGGAGGAAATCGGCTCCAAAAACTTCTTTGAGCGAGACGGCCAGCCGTACTGTGAAAAGGACTACCACAGCCTCTTCTCTCCACGCTGTTACTACTGCAACGGACCCATTCTGGACGTAAGGATTCTGCTTCCTATCAGCCCCTTAAGCGGTCACAGACGGGGCATTCACGGACATGTGTGTCAGTGTCTCATGTGTCACCACCCAGTCGAGATGCTGCTTACTATAGCCGCCTGGCTTCAGATTTCCTGTAAACATAAACAGTCCCTTAAAGACACTCTAAATAGGTTCTTTGCAGTAGAACTCAACACAGAGAGTCTGCTGAGAATGTAAATGCATAAAAGAAATAAGCTTTTTAAGGCTCTAAAATAATTTTAAAGCAATACATCTTTAGTAAAAATGACTAAACAACCTTAAAATAAGATGCATTTACAAAATTGTCTACCACAGCATAACACAAAAGCAGCATAGTATGTTGTATTTGTTGGCTGCATGCAAAAACATACAGAGCAACCAGTGTAGTCTGATTCACTAACAAATGACTCTTACGAGATTCATGAACACGAGATGTATGATTGAATCAGTTACGAGTTATCATCTGAATCACTCACTGACAGGAAACAAATACAAATAAACACAATATTTTACATACAAGTACACAAACAAAAAAAATTTAAAAAGACTAAACATCATGAGCTTTTGTATTTGCTGGCTGCACGCAAAAACAGTGCAATCAGTGTAGTCTGTTCTGTAACAGATGATTCTTATGAGAAGATTCTTTTAATGAGTCAGTTCTGAAGATTCATAATCACAGAACTTATTGGAATGAATCAGTCATGAATTACTGAAGTAACATTTGACTGGATGTTTATATGATAACAGATACACATTAACAAAAATAATACACGCACACACACACACACACACACACAAAACTAAATTAATATATTATGTTGAAAATTATGATAACAGATACACATTAGTTTATATTGTTAAAGCAATTATGTAGGAAATAAATCAATATTGTCAGGAATTAGTAATAATAGCCTTAATCTTTGTTTTCCTTGCATTCTTTCGAATGAAATTGTGCTTTCTGTTCTTGTTTGACCATCATTTCATTGTAATGAATCGCTTTCTACTTCCTCCTGCAGAGAGTGGTGACTGCATTAGACCGGACTTGGCATCCGGAGCATTTCTTCTGTGCCCAGTGCGGGTCATTCTTTGGGCCTGAGGGTAAGCAGCTTCCACTCCTCTCAACCTCTTTTCTTCTCTTTAGATGATGTTTCCTTTTTCACCAGCTTATTTACTCTTTCTGTAATTTTTCTGCAGGTTTCCATGAGAAGGAGGGAAAGGCGTACTGTAGGAAGGACTACTTCGACATGTTTGCCCCCAAATGTGGTGGCTGTGCTCGTGCCATCCTGGAGAACTATATTTCAGCCCTTAACGCTCTTTGGCACCCTGAGTGTTTTGTCTGCAGGGTCAGTATGTGTGTGTGTGTGTGTGTGTGTGTGTGTGTGTGTGTGTGTGCTTGTGGGTTTATGTACTGATATATCAGTCAATTAATAGGCCAATATTTAGCTTGGAGTATATATACAGTACAGTCAGGGTGTATATATTTATAAATCTGAAGACTAATATTCTACTTAAATTTTCTGTATTTTTTGTATTTTAGAATTATTTACTTATACAAGTGAATATTTAGGATTTATACATTTAATGAATTTTTATTTTATATTATTGTCAGAATTTACATTTCATTGAATATATTACATTTTATTTAGTTAATTGATTTAATTCATAAATCATATATTGGCCTATTAATATATTATTCTATATTCTAATTCATATTTATATATTTGGGATTTATACTTGTATTGAAATTATGTTGTTGTCAGGATTATATTTTAGATATTTTTTTATTATTTAACTTCTTTATTTAATCAGCAGGGTTACTGGCAATAAAAAATTTGTCTATTAATGTAGTATACTAAATAATTCATAAAAACTGCAATATAGTGTATATAGTTGTAAATCTGATGATTACATTAATGAATTGTATATATTACAAAAATGTAATTAGATTCTGAAATAAAATTTTTAGATATGTAAATATTCAGATTTTGGAAAATGTGTGGTGTTTATGTTGCTATCTTGGTGTTTTGGATGCATGCACTTTTCAATATCAGATGTTTCTGAATTGCTGCATGTACTCTCTTCGCTGTTTTATTGTAGCATTATTTGAATCATTCATGCATAACTGACTGATTCTGTCCTCCACAGGAGTGTTTCACTCCGTTTGTGAACGGCAGTTTCTTCGAGCATGAAGGGCAGCCGTACTGTGAGGCTCATTACCACGAGCACCGCGGCTCCCTCTGCTCCGGCTGTCAGAAGCCCATTACCGGCCGCTGCATCACCGCCATGGGCAAGAAGTTTCACCCCGAGCATTTCGTCTGCGCCTTCTGCCTTAAACAGCTGAACAAGGGCACGTTCAAAGAGCAGAACGACAAACCCTACTGCCAAAACTGCTTCGTCAAGCTCTTCAGCTAGAGTCTGAAAGTGTTTGAACATAACACACCAATATCCAAAGTCCCAGTGGTCGAGTTTTACAGTTCGTCGCAGTGTCATCTTGTGGCGATAGTGAGCATTACACCAGCTTGTTCCTGTGCCAAAGCACTGTAGATCTTCAGGGAGGCTATTACGATTTTTAACAGCCTTTTTAAAACGCTTCCCCTGGATCTAGAGACTAAATTATGGTCCTTAAATTGCGTGGAGCTATTTTAGATATTATCGACTGCATCAGACAAATCAAGATCTATTTTTGTACTCGTTACACACACACACACACTGAGCTTAACTTGAACATACGTATGCACACTTCTGTTTGCACATATTAGGCATTTCTTTGCTGCTTTCTGGTATAGCGACACTCTCTGTTATTCTGTTTCGCTTCTTTTCTCCGGCCACATCAGGTTTTTCTTAAAGGTGCAATAACAGCTTGGCATCATCAGAATCTCAATGCCATATTCTGTATATTTTTCTAATTTTTGGTACTCTGAGAGCTTGCTCAGCCCTGATTTTATAGTGCATGTACTTCTCTGTCTGATCACTTTATAAAATGTGTCCTTTTTTTTGCTTTTTTGCCTTTTTTGTTGACTATTGTTTGTATTTTTATATGCATGGGTGGTTTCTGATCTTCTGAATGGATGGAGTGGTTTGAGCTTCCATCCTTATGCTTTTATGAGAGTTTAACTGTGGAAATGACTCACTTCTGCTGTTATAATACATATTTTATTCTTATAAAACGCCTTCTTAAAGATAACAGTTCGGGCCCAGATGCCTGTTTGTTGAGTAAATGGCGTTCCACAATGTGCCTATTGCAACTGGGCATGTTTTGTGATTTACTTACAATGATTTTTGTCTTAATTTCTTGTATGCAATGTTTGTGATACACATTTCCCCCTATTTCAATTCATCTGATTTCCTACTGTATGCAGGTAAATGTATTAAAGTCTTACAGATTATCAGTGAAAAAGGACAAAAAATTAATAATTTAAAGATTTTCTTTTTCAAGGTGATGTCATATTTTATTATACATTGACTGATGACATGCACATTGTATTTAAAACGTGGCGTCTAAATGGACTGCACAAGACATTGAATAAATACCAGGATCTGAATGACTGATTTATGCGTTGTTGATTTATTTGCATTGAAATCTCAATAACAGCTGACAGCTGTGTATAAAATTACATTTCCAGGAAATACATGGACTGATGAAGCATATACCTTGAATACAATCTAAGTCAGGATAAAAGCATCTGCTGAATGCATATATGTACATGTTTATAATATCCACAGTCCACTAAAATAATCAGAATGACATTTTATAGTATGATAACGAGTAAATTTAAAACTTGAAGAGCATCTGGCTGTTACACTAATCTGTCTCTTTAGCGCCACCATATGATTTAATTTAAAACCATATGCTTATATGCATTTAATATTAATGTCTGAGCTTAGGTCTGTGGTCATAATAAAGAATTAATAATAACAATAATAATAATAAAATTGCTTAAATAAATCTCACATTAAAACTACAGATTTTTACCATCTGGGTCATATTGTTCAGTATCAGTCTAAAATGCACTTTCAGCAGTGGAACGTGGAAAAGTCAGCAAATTATTGCAGAATAGCCTACTTTTTTGTTGTTGATTTGGCAATATGTAACATGACGTCACTAAACTGCAATTACTCTTTGAATTCTTTTCCAGTAAATGCAATATAAGGAGTTCATTGACCCTGTTATTTCCTAACTAAATCTTCTGAAACAACTGAATCTAAATCACTTGTATTGCTTAAAAGACCGGACACTACATTATTCATTATTATGCTTAGAGTAATAGTGAACTAGTAAACTGTAAAATAAACACTTATCGTTTAACTAAATTGCCAATAATTTGTGGTTAGTTGACCTGACATGTTGCTGAACACAAAAGATATTTTGAAGAATGTAGATAACCAAACAGTTACCATTGACTTTTTATAGTATTTTTAATGAAAAGTCAGTACTCAAGGAAGTCAAGCAATTGTTTGCTTACCCACATTCTACCCAAAATATCTTCTTTTATATTCAGCAGAAGGAAACGGTTTGAGTAAATGACTGAATGTTTATTTTTGGGTGAACTATCACTTTAAAACATGTTAAAAATAAAAGATATCTCGGATTAATAAAATGTATTTTTTATCAACTTAGTTTCCTCATGCAATTTGGGGAGCTAAGGTTCAAATAGTCTTCCCTAGCATGTTCCTGAATGGCACCATCTGATTTAAAATTATGCAAAGTGGTAAAATACTAAAAATACAAAATGCAGACTAATACAAAATATATAAATCGTTACATAAAATCTTAGAAAAATGTTCATGTCAAGGCAATTACCCTTTTTACCTCAAAAATATAAATACAATTATTTTCAAGCTTCCATCTTGAGTCTTGCATTTCAAGCAAAGGCCACTGATTTATTTGCATAGTTGTAACATTCGGATTTACATGCATCTCAGAAGCTATCATCAAGCACATCTCTCACACACACAAACACAATCAAACGGTTAAAATGCTCAGGCATACACGCGCATAAAACTTTTGGAATAAAAAGACCCAGTGCTGTGAGGCATTCTGGGTGATCTCCCTATTAAAAAAAGGCACTTTATAAATCAAAGAGAGTTCTATGCAATAAATACAGTTTAAAGAGGAGCAGCAAATAGAAGAACGAATGTTCACTGTGTCCATCCTAAAATGTACAGAATCGACAAGTACTGCAATACTTTTACAATGAACTGGAATGAAGAAGAAAGTTGAGACAATCAGACAACGACAACTAGCTTTCATATCCTCCCCACCCTTGTAAATAATGTTTCTCCCACATATATCTGATCTATATACATGTTGTGATGGTTTTTTTTGTTGGAATGAATGTAGGAATGAATGGACTTCATTAGTGCTGCTCGTCTCTCAGTCGGAGTCTTCATCATCAAGATACTCCTCGGCGTTACTGTGGGTGCGCAGAATCACTGCAAATTTAACAGAGAGACAGTTAAGTGTGAATCTCTCTCACAGGAAGTGACATCTGAAGAAGGTAACTGAAAGGAGACGCCTTGCGACTCACCTCCTCCCAGTTTCCTCTTCAGCAGAGAGGCACATTGTGCATTGGTGGCCATATCCAGAGCGGTCTTCTTTTCATTGTTGACCACATCGGTCCTGGCATCTATAGCAACACATATTGCAATATAAACAAACATATCAAACATGCAGATACAGATACAAAAGAAGGACATGTGGGTTTGTACTTGGAATTTTTACATTTCAATAACAAATTGATTGAGCAAATTAAGATTTTTAATCACCTTTAATCAGAAAACTGGGTGCTTTTTTAATTTTCACACATGCCCCTGAATGCACTTTACAGTTTGCACACATCTATTTTTAGTTGCAAATGCAAGTGCTTGCACTGTTGAGCTCTGCCCCACCCCAGTGTCACATACATACAAGTAGATGTTTAAAAAAATTTCACTCACTTTTATTGAGCAGCATCTCAACTATATCTGAATAACCCTTCCAGGCAGCTGCATGTAGAGCCGTGTCTCCCAGTTTATTCTGTTCAAAAATTTAACACCATTTATTACACTGAGCGAAATATAAAGAACATGAGCATTGCTTCCGTTTCTAAAAAAAACTTGCTATCGCTTTGTCACTTTTTCATACAGACATTTGTAAGCTGATCTCACTGTGCTTTAAACCAATTCAAATGAAATGCATTTGATCTCAAGAAAAGTGATTCGCCAAAAACATCAGATTCACCTGCTGATTGAGCTCACAGTTTGGCTGACCCAGCAAAATCTCCACCACATCTAAGCAATCACAAACACAACGTAGGTTAAATGTTTCATCTTGCCATTATTTTTTGTACTTTTTTTTTATTTTATGTGCCATTATTGGACAAAACAGGCTTAAACCAGCTTAAAGAGTTTGTGCACAACTGCTGCATCTGGAAAATGAAATTTTGAAATGTGAAAAAGCATGTGTGCATCTTTTACCTTTATGTCCTCCGTGACAGGCCCAGTAGAGAGAGGTGTTCCCTGCTTTGTCCAGTCCGTTGATGCCAACCTTATTATCCAAACACTCTCTGAGCCAGCTCAGATTACCTGCATTCACACACAAAACATCTGATTGTTTCACCACGCTATCAAACAAACAAAATGCCAGATAGGTGTATATTTGGGTACCTCGCTTAGCTGCTTCGTGCATGGGGTTGTCTATGGACTCTGCTTGCTCAGCCACTAGAAAAAGACAAATCACATCACAAATTTAAGTAAAGCTTAGAAAAGTAATATAATAAATGCATAAAACGATATGCAGAGAAGTTTGACACTTAAGGGGTTAGTTCACCCAAAAATGAAAATTCTGTCATTAATTACTCACCCTCACATCATTCCAAACATACGAGACCTTGGATCATCTCCGGAACACAAATTAAGATTTTTTTGATGAAATCTGAGAGCTCTCCTAACACAATCAAGGCACAGAAACATAGCAAGGATAGAAGTGCTTTGATTGTGGTACTATCCTTGCTGTCTATGGAGGGTCAAAGAGCTCTCGGATTTCATCAAAAATATCTTAATTTGTGTTCTAAAGATGAACCAAGGTCTTACGGGTTTGGAACAACATGAGGGTGAGTAATAAATGACAGAATTTTCATTATTGGGTAACTAACCCTTTAAGGTTGGATTTGGTTGCAATCCCTGAACCCAAGTATACATGCAATAGTAATAGCTAGGATTTCTGTAGGAAACAGCACTGATTGTCTCGAATAAAACTTTCCTGATGTCATAAAAGACTGTAAAAGTCACATATTATATACACATTTTACAAAAGTCGTCTTTTTTAAATCACTGAAGGTGTTCCAGTAAAGGACTGATGGTTTGCAGGTTCTAGTTTGCCACTTGCTTTCTTTACCATAATTGCTGGGAATAAGTCCAGTCCTTCCCCTGCATGTTCCCTTCCACCAGTTACTGTCACTCTAAAAACATAGAGCCAGCAATCAGTTCAAAATCACAAACACTGCCATGAATATAATGCTCTTTATGTCCATGATCGCAGGAGGAACTACCAGTACTTCCAAGTGAGTTCATAAACTTACTGTATCTGAGATGTACAAGATATCTCCTTCCTCAAAGTACAGTTCATCTGGCTGAAAAAGAGGAAAATACACATGATTAGCTCAATTCAGGCAAGCTAAAACAAACAAAACACCTGAAGAGAAGATTGAAACTCACCGTCCTTGGGTCAAAGGTGAATAAAGCCCTGTACACCTTGACCTGGCCTGTTTAAAACACAAATATGAATGTTACACTTATTTTTCTAAATAACTAATGATTGCACACTGAAGCAGTTTAATACACATTTTAGTTCTGTTCTGCTCACTATTTTTAGGCGAAACAGAGCAGTAAATATTTTACCTGTTCAACCTTATCTTCACCTATCAGCCCAACCAAATGCAAAACACCATCACATCTACAACCAGGTAGTATCACAGAACTAAACGCAGCTCAAATGCAGGGCAAACCACATGACACAAAATTAAGAGGAACCCAAGCCCTAAGGCCTAAATATAGAAATAAACAAACCATTATAAGCACAACAAAGGGCATTTCCTGTCTGCAAAGTTATTTCCATTTGAGCGGGATCCAAGCAGTCCCTCCTAAACTTCCAGATGAGCCTCGGAAATAGAAGCACTGGCCTCCACCGGATATGGTTATTGTGTTTGCCACCAATTACAACTATACGATCAATCGTTCAGAAGTGTAGAAATCATTTCAACCAACAGGAAATCTGTTCTGCAATACTAACAATGTTTCCCAAAGTTGGAGGTTCCAAGGTTTACCTAGAATCTACACCACATTATAATATGTCACTATTAGTGTAAAAGTTAATGTAACTTGGTTTTGGCCACTACTAAACAAAACAGTGTTAAATATTCCGAACATCCCATCCCACACAACTAGTAAAATTTGCATGCTGGACGTCACTGACCCACATACTAAGAGGACATCCTACAACTTGAGACAGGACCGATAAAGAGTTCAGAATTCAGAGTTTTCTACTTAATCGGTTCTTTAGTATCAAAAATACATTAGCGACATTTCAGACCAATTACGTGATCTAGCATTCTGAATGGCATTATTAATAAAACAAACAATATAGTGGCAATGCACATTATTTTTAGTTCTGTACACGCTCAAAAACGCTGGGACCCAGCACTATGGATAAACCCAGCGATTGGGTTGTTTTGACCCAGCGGCTGGGTTAAACATTTAACCCAATTGTTGGATGAAAAGTCTAAAGATTTAGGTATACCTGTGTCAAAAAGCAGAAATTAAACAGTTATTATGCGTATCGGTAATTCGATGTTTAAATATGAAAATAACAAGCATCGTATTAGTTTTAAAAGATAATATTGATCTATCTCTAACTACAACACATCTCTTTGACCGTGCACAGCATCATAAATCACCAGTCCAAATGTCATTTATTTTGCACACTAAGCAGAATGAAGCTGCTCTTTCATATGGGGAAGTAACTGGCTTCTATGAGACAGTTGTGACTCAAAACCATTGATCTAGACAACATTTCTGGGCATCATATAAACATTGTTGTTGTTGTTTTTGACTCGACAGATAATGCACCGATTATAGGAAAAATTGCGTACGTAGTGCCTCCACGTTGAGGTAGACTGCTCACTAGGTTCTGAACCACAGCAAATGGCTGGCTTGAGCGATTTTCTCTTTCCAAACGCCATTTGTGGCAAGGCATTTGACCATTTTCGTCTAGCTCTTTGAACGTTTATGCTAAGTTGATGTGATTTCGCGCATGTTAGTCGGTGACAAACGTTTAAAACTCGTAAAAGTGCAAAGAAAGTTGCGTTGCGCTGCGCTGGAGAAACGCCAAACTCCACCCGCAGGAGAAAGTTCAATATAACCAGAAATTGCATGCTCTTCTATACATTTCATTGTATGGCATCGGAAACGAGCGTGTTTGTAAGGCTATCAGACAAAGAAAAAACGCAAAAACGTATGAATAAACGATGAAACTTTCGTAGTTTTGCGAGGTAGGCTTTTCCTCCACGCGCACCGCTTACCTGGTTTAGCTGGTTTGGGGGGAGGCTTTGACATTTCTGAACTTTCCAAGACTTTTAAAGAAGACTTCCGAGTTGTTTAAGACGTCAGTAACAGGTAGAAACGGTATAAAAACTGTTACGAGTGTAAATGAAACAATGTATCGCTGCTTTCTTCCTTGAGGCGCTGTCAATGAGGAAGCGTGAAGGAGCCCAATGCGGAAAACTTGCACTGCGCGTGCGCAGCTCTCTGAAATTCCGTACTGCCCTTATATTACCAAAATTTGATTTAACAATAGTTACTGTGTAAATGCCATGTTTTTACAATTTAACTTTAGTAGGATTAACAAAACAGGAAAAATGCATATAAAACTATTTGTTTCAAACGTAATAAATTTGCTACAAATTAAAGACTGTTTGTAAACCATATGGGGAGTGATAAATATTCTAATGGCTTATTAGACCTGTTATAATATTTAATAATGATACATCATTATTAAATATTATAGCAGGTCTGAATTTTAGTCTAAATATGTAACCAGTTACAGAACTGCAAATTATTCATTTTCTGTTTCTGTTGCAATATGGAAAGTTTCGGTGTCACTATCAATAACATGTCTATTTTGGTGGCTTTAGTTGTGTAATGATTTCTATAGAAATGATTGTTGAAATGATCGAATGAGGTTTGATGTAAGTCTTAAATTTAGGGAATGTACTAAACACTATAAACCTCCATTTATAACATTAAATAACATTAATCAGTTAGACAGTGCTTAACAGTAGTATAGACAAAAAAAAAAAAAAAAAGTTATTGCCAATTAAACAGATAAACAGCTTTTTAAACAACATGGCCAAATAGTGGTAGGTTAATCTAACAAAATATTAAACAAATAAAGTTGCAGGGAATTTTTTTGCACTTTTTTTTAACCCTTTTAGCTCACAAATGAAACCATGAGTATGTATGTATGTTCATTTTTCAGTACTTTTACACCAGTGAAACACCTCTATGCTCTAATCCAGATTTGTGTGTCATATTAGAGGACACCCATAACATTGGGCTGAACCAACAAGTTGGTTTACATTTTAGGCAAGTTTTAAGGAGCTGCCTCAGAATAGTTCTGCTTTTAGTCATTTCTGTTTTAAAAACCGTAGCACTGCATCCATATAGACCTGTATATTATGTAAGTTTTGAGCCAAAAAAGGATGTTTGATCTTATCACTGAATACCGATATAATCAGATATGACTACATGGAATTTGAAGTTATCTTCCATATGATCAGAATGCACACTCACTATACTTTTGTGAAATTGATCTCTTTGTGCATTTAATGAACACATCGGGTGTTCCCTGTAGTTTCAAAATTACAATGCAATTGTAAATGCATTGCTTTTAGGTAACTTTTGTTTATGAATCCAATGGTGGTCTTATTTAAATTCTGGATAGCATCTAATGGGATGTTTAGGTTGTTCTGTGTTAACGGTTCAGGGTCATTAGCTGTACTTCTCTTCCTTTTGGGCTCTTCAGAAACTCATTACCATGCAGATGTGAGGGGCATGTTGCACGGTAGGCGACTCAAACAGAATTTAAATTGCACAAACACGTTCATTCATGGCTTCATCTAAGAAAACCGGTTGTTCTTCCAGCTACCTCTCTTCCGTCCTGTACCATAGTTTTTTGGCCTCAAATTACAGGGACAGTAATATACTTAATGACCCATGAGGCTGTGTTCACACCGAACAAGTGTGTGTGTGTGTGTGTGTGTGTGTGTGATGTTGCGGGTGTTTTGGATTCTTTTTTTTTGTGTTGGAGTTATCATCGAACACGATGGACAGCTAAGACTTTTTATTCCAGACGTGATGCATCTCATATTCCATTCCAAATATTCCAAAGACTTAAGGTCAAATTCGATTCCAGTGACTCTGCGTCCCCAAATCTGAAACATCTACATCAGTGCATGTGAAGTCATTATAATTGACTATTAAATTACAAATAAACATGAACAGTATTTCCTGTTTATTCTCATATCCCATTCAGGAACACTTGAAAAAACAGTCAAGCTGTTCAGCATCACAGTCCAGTGACGTGAAATGGAAAATGAATCTCACACAATGACTCGTGGATGAATGACCTGTGGATGAATTCTACAGGAGGACTCTCGTCAAACATTTACCTTACAAAAGGTGCCTACAAACACACACAAACACACATATTATCTGTGTGTGTGTGTGTGTGTGTGTGTGTGTGTGTGAAGGGAAACCTCCCTATAAAAGCTCCTCCTGGACGATAAGTACATGACAAACAGAAACTCAACACAGAACTCAGCTGTCAGCTGCCATGAACCTACAGCGCCTCTCCTCTCTGCTGCTCTGTGTCGGTGAGTTTGGTTTGGTTTGCTCCATCCTGTCTTACTTTATTTTTGACCTGTCAGCTTCAGGTGTGCCACGGTAGTGAAAAACCTGGAAATCTTAGTGGATTTTAAAATTGTGATTTAAAATCCTGAGGAAATCATGGAAATGAATACAATCTTAAAATATTATTGGATTTTTATGTGTGTGAATATAAGGTTTTCTAGTTATGCTTCGCGCTAAAATATTAATATTTATTTTTTTAAATTCTGTAAAATATAGTCAAAAAGTGAGCAAAACTTGCAACATATTTTCTTCCATGCCGAGTGTAAATTTTATGTATTTGCTTATTATTGTCTATTGTATTTTAATTTCACTTTGACAACTGAAAGATTGCAAGATAGTAAACCTCCTCCAAAACCAGCTTGAACTCTGCCGCTGATTGAAGTGTGTGTGGTATTGTGTTTGTGTCTCCAGACAGGCAGGGCTTTGGGAAATTGACTCGACCTGTAGTAGCATGCCTCTGAATAGCTGTGAGCTCTGGCTTTTCCCATATAGGTGTATGCCAGAACGTCACACAGTTTAAATCTCAGCTGTCTGTTGTCATGTTCAACGTCACAAAGCGCTTCTTGTTCATGGCGAAGGACGGAGGATTAGGGCGTCAAACCGACGTGTTAAATATATATTTAGCTTTACGAACTAACGTTAGAAAGGTCATCCCTACACACAATAATAGGTGTGTGTGTGTGTGTGTGTGTGTGTGTGTGTGTGTGTGTGTGTGTGTGTGTGTGTGTGTGAATTTCTTTGACAATTAAATACAGGATTCCAGTCGGTAGGAGTGTTCAGATCAAATGCATTTACTCAAACATTCTCCTTGCAGACTAGTTTGACCGTAGACGTCGCCAGTTTATACCTGTGACAGAAAGCCACATACACTACTTTAAAATGTCTGAATTGCCACATATCTATTAGAAATCAAAATAGCACATGCACAGTTTTCAAGCAAAATATTTGACACCAAAGATTGTTGTTTAATATAGTGATGTTCTAAATTGAAGAATTCTGAGACTCTTCATTTGTAAGACATTGAAGTAATGATTAATGTGATAAGGAAGGTGTGCAGAATAAAATGGCATGCAAAATTACAATTAGTGTTTAATAGATTGGATCGATTTGCCCCACACCCAGGGCTGGTGGATGTTTGTTCCTGGTCTTTTTGTGTGTTATTCCAAATACAAATGTGTTTGACTTTGTAATGTTTCATCAAAATGCGATGATCAAAACTTACTCCACCTATGCAACAACGTTACCCTGGTTACTTAAGTTTCAGCCAACAGATGCTGGCTGTGTGTCAGGATGGGAGTAGTCCTTCACGTTCACATTCATGTCTGGCTCCATTCTACGATATAACACCCACCTTTTTTTATCCCAATCAATTCCTGATGGATAAAATCAACTCCCAGCCTACATATTTTCTCATTGAATAGCATGCTTCACTGTGGAAACGAATCACGTGGGCTGTGAACATTGAGACCTCCTTAGATTCAAACATTGTTTTGTGTTGTTTTAAGGAGAGTCTGATTGCACCCAGTGCATTATGGGTGTTGAAGTTTTTGTACTTTTTTTTCACCACAGCCCTTTTTCTGTTTTCTATAATTGTGTAGCACAGAGAAAAAAAAATCTTGTTTTGCAGCATAAACAAACTTTGCATTTATTTTGCATTTACTTTGTTGGGATTTAATTTTCTAGATGAAGAATGACACGTTTGATTAATAGAACAATGATTCTGATGAAGAAAGAAAATGATGTTTGGATGAAAATTTGTTAAATATTTATTTTCTCAATCATCACTGTATTGCAGTTCATTCTTTGGTTAAGAATCATTGTTCTATTCATCAAACATGTCATTCTTCATCTAGAAAATAAAATCCCAACATGTTAAATTAGGGTCAAGGGTAATTCACCGCTGGCAAGATGGGGTTTTAATAAGTTGGCTGTTTATGCAGCAAAACAAGATTTTTTTTCCTCTGTGCTACACAATTATAGAAAACAGAAAAAGGGCTGTGGCGAAAAAAAAAAGTACAAAAACATCAACACCCATAATGCACTGGGCGTGATCAGACTCTCCTCAAGTGGGATTCAAAAATGCGGAAGTACGATCTGTAGTTTTTACAAATGCCCTACAGCTGTCAAAACTTCTGCTGCCAGGTAAACGGGGATATCTTGGTGCAAGACAAGGAAACATAATATAAATTGTTTATTTACTTAGCCTACCTGGTTTGTAAGGGTTCTGTGCAGTATTTATCTTCACATCATTCCTGTTATTATATTGTGTATTTTATTGTGCATGAATGGAACGCTGGATTGATCATATCGGATTCTGAACTAGGCCTATGTGTTTTAAAAACAGGTGTCAAGAAAATGAGACATAAAGGACTCTAATTTTGTAATGTACTTGCGGCAGGTGCAGCTTTACCTCACATGACCTCAACTTTTCAACTTGCTAAGCCTATGTCTTTCACTCTTATTTTCCCTCTCTCTCACACATGCACAGTTAATCTGCTCAGTACAATACACATGGGGTGTTTACAAGATGACTCAACATCAACTGCAACATTAGAAGATTAACCGCTCTTTATATCTGTTAATTGAGGTTAATGTGTCATTGTGATATAATGAAGCATTTGATCCGGTTATTATTTGCAAACTGGGCCGAAACTGTACAAATCAGCATTCCTCACAAGCAGTTATTACATTTCTGCTGTGATATAACAGCGTGTGTTTCTGTGTACAGTTTGCAGTGCAGTTTTCACCATACGGACAGCTGCCGCTCACACATCTGCACTGGATCATGTGACGGTGATGTCATCATCGGGGGAGGGGCTTCAGAGCGCCGTGGGTGAAGATTTGGAATCTGATGATGATCTGGATCCATCGGGAATGTTCATCGATCCAACTTTGTTTAAAGGTACAGCCTTGTTGGCAAGTGCCCCGACATATAACGCCGTTGGGTTACGGGTGTCCCGAGTTCGAATCCCGAATCCCACTGTCCTATCTTAATAAAGGCAAAATCTTAAAAAAAGGATACAGGCAGTCAAACTCGTCCACCTGCTTGACAGTCTCGTGCAGACATCTATTATTCTGCTAATTAAAATTACTGACCTAATAAAATCGTTGGCGTTTTAATTAGGATGATAAATTCAAAATTTATGTACGGCAAAGATTCGGAATTGAATATATCAATTTAACACAGTTTAATTATAACAATTTCACAAAAACAACAAATATTTCAAGATATTTCACACTAAAATCAAAAGAAAATAATAAAAATATAAAGATCAAGTATGCAAACTATACATTTAAATTTAAATGATTTGCTATAAAAATTTTGGAGATTTAGATTTTATTTGCATTAGTTTATATTTTAATTTAAATAAATTGAACAGACAGCAAGTCTAGAGATATTTGGTGATAAAGACCTTACCTGCATCTCTTTTTGAGGGTTTTATGACAACTTTTAATTAAGCTTTTAAAAAATCAAATTATAGAAATCAAAGTACAAAATTTTCAGAAACCCAAGTCAGTAAAGGAGGTGTGAAGGTGTCATTCTTTAATCTTGACACAAATTTGTGACAATTTTCCATAGACGTCTGTTCTTAGATTAAGCTAATGATAATTACTGACTGGAATAACATTTTAATTAGGGCAATAAATGCATCGTTAATGAACTACAACGTTTAAATATAAAAATAATCTTACAAAAAAGCACATATTTCAATTTAATAGTTTGCATTTTCCTTGTCCAGTTCCAGCAATGCTACTTTAATCGCAAGAAACAAATGTTCCTGTAACTCCAATGCAACTTATGTTAACTTGATATGTTGATTTCTGAACCTGTGTAGTTCATTTATGATGCATGTACATACATATATAAACTCTATGCGCTGTATAGCTGTGTATGCCACTTCTTTTTAAAGAGCCATTTAAAGAACAGTTAATTATATTTAAAGAAAATTCTAAGTATAGAAAGCAAATATTCTCACACACATTAAAGTTTCTCATACATCTCATATCTTTCAGTAACCCAAGACAGTAAAGGAGACGAGCAGAATCACAAGCGCTCTGGACGCAAAAAGAACAAAGGGAGAAAAAAGAATAAAAATATCACTCCTGTTCAGCCAATTAACACGCTCAGTCACAGGAGCCACAGCACAACCCCTGACCCCTGTCTGACCTCTCATGTGGACTACTGCATCCACGGCCACTGCACGTACCTGCAAGGCCTGAGAGAGCCTGTCTGTGTGTGAGTCACACTTTTCCACCATTCCACAATAAAAAAGTAAATGCGTGAGAATTGTGAGAGAAAAAAGTCAGAATTGTGAGATGTAAACACCAAATTGTGAGAAAGAACGTTAGAATTCTGAGTTTATGTTTCGCAATTCTGACATTTTTTTCTGAAAACAGAGATAAACGGAGAATTGTGAGATATAAATAACACATTTTATTCTTGATTTTATGGAGAAAAAAAAAGTGAGATTTAACCTCAGAATACCTCAGATATGTTGTCTAAGAAATTGCTAGATGTAAACTCAGAATTCTGAAAAAAAAAAAATCTGAAACGTGAGATAAACTCAGAATTGTGATATACAAAGTCGAGAAAATAAGTATGAATTCTGAGTTTAAATCTCACAATTCCCAGGAAAAAAAAAAGTCAATTGCGAGAAAAATCTCTGAATTGTGAGAATTGTGTCACAGCTGTAAGAGGAAAAAAAGTCGCAATCACCTCACCATTTTATTCCATTTCAGAAACAGGCTTCCATATTTGTGACCCTGGACCACAAAATCAGTCATAAGGGTCAGTTTTGTGAAATTGAGATGTTTACATAAAGCCGAATAAATAAGCTTTCAATTGATGTATGGTTTCTTAGGATCAGACAATATTTGTCCGAGATACAACTATTTGAATATCTAGAATCTAAGGGTGCAAAAAAATCAAAATACTGAGAAAATCACCTTTAAAGTTGTCCTTTGTATTGCATATTACTAATCAAAAATTAAGTTTTGATATATTTATGGTATGAAATGTACAAAATATCTTCATGGAACATGAACATATCCTAATGATTTTTGGCACAAAAGAAAAATCTATAATTTTGACCCATACAATGTTTTTTTGGCTATTGCTACAAATATAGCCCAGCGACTTAAGACTGCTTTTGTGCTGCAGGGTCACATTTTTCTGCATGCACACTACATATAAACATCCCACACACATGCACTTCATTAATATTTACTAAGTGAATTCACATCAATTAAATTCAGTCAGTGTTGCATTAACGTTGTGTTCAAGTAATGAAAGTTGGATTGTTTCAGATGTAAGAGAGGTTATGATGGGGAGCGCTGTGGTATCCAGCTTCTCGGGACATCTCGGGACGAGAGCAGCACTGATCGGACCCACACTGCGCTCGTCATTATGGCTGTCGTCCTGTCAGTCATCAGCTGCCTAGCCATTCTGCTCATGGTCTGCGTGCAGTAAGTACATTCAGTGCATGCATGCTAAATATACACCCACACACACTCATTCATCTTCACACACAAAACACACGCCTGGGTTATACTTGGCACACATCGTGACAGCAGTTTGGATGCACCTACTCATTCTTTATCATTATTAATATTGTGAGATTACTCTACCAGCTAACAAAACATTTTGTTAACATTCTAATTAAGTTTCCATTGTATTGTTTCTAACCATGAATGTTGCTTTTGAATGTTTTAACGTGTACCTTATGTAAGATGAATGTGCATCTATAAAATGTGGGATGGACAATGTATAAATGTATTAGTTTTGTGTTAACTTTTTTAGAGCATTATTAAAGACCAGATAACTTTGAATGAACACTCTATTAACATTACTAGAAGAATGCAGACTTAACATAAAGAAGAAATAAAATGAAGAAATAACAACATATTCATACATTCAGTTATCAAGCAAATGGAAATAAATAGGAAATGTAAGAGTGGATTTGAGACAGAACTGTTAACTTAATATATTTTTTCGTTGTATTTTTCTTATATTGCAGCTATAGAACACATGATCGCTTTCAGGCGGGGTTCCTGAGCTCCTCTAATGAGAGAGAGAAACTAGAGAAGAAGAACATCATGGTGTGAAGAGGAAGTAAGGCCAGGCATTTATTTATGGATTGCTAATTATAAAAGAGACTTTAAGGGTTGTGTTTGCCATGTAAAACTCCAGTCCCTTCTTTAGCATTAAAACAGTCTACAAACACCCCATTTTATGCAATTTATTAGGCCTGTTGACATTTTATGTGATAAATTAAATTGTTTTTGTTTCAGGTAGAATTCACGCTGCTGTCACTGGTGTGGAGTGCACTACAGATATATTGCACATAGAATAATATGATAAAACCCACTGTAACAATATATTTATTGTTTGTACCTATTTATTAACAAATTATATAATTTCCTTAGTATTTGTGTTTATTTTGATAATAAAAAACTAATGTTCATTTGATATGTGATGTTCATGTACACTTGAAATAAAGGACATAAGATCTGTATCTTTCTTTCACTCATTCGGAGCATTCTTAAATAAAACATTATTAAGAGCAATGTACTGTAAGTTATTTAAGTCTTCAGAAAGTACAAACCCGATTCCAAAAAAGTTGGGACACTGTACAAATTGTGAATAAAAACAGATTGTGGAAGTTTCAAATTTCAATATTTTATTCAGAATACAACATAGATGACATAAAATGTTTAAACTGAGAAAATGTATCATTTTAAGGGAAAAATAAGTTGATTTTAAATATCATGGCATCAAGTGAAACATCTCAAAAAAGTCAGGACTCAGGCCATCTTTTACCACATGATGTTGTAATTGTGGCATCCCCTGGCTTCAAGTTATAACAAGTCTTCCCTGAAAAACGTCTGGGGAGCATATGTTGAGAGATTGACAAGATTCTCAAGTTTATGAATATGGAGATGATGTCCAAACTCTTTCAATTTTTTGTCTGAGAAATACTCCTTTCTGATATTGCTCCAGTATTTTTCGCCGCTGTCATTGGGGGAAGGATCCTCTCTTCTTTGTAAAACTAATAAGTTGGGCTTCTTAAAAAAGTATGATGATTGCCTTGAAAAAAAAGTAAAGTTTCTGAATGTATGTTGTGAATGCTTAGTTAGATCTGGACTAGTAACTAAAAAAGAACTGTAGGGGGCCACTTTCCTTTCATTTAGGTTTACTCACGACTTAGTTAGCTACGCACTGACTCCCATGATGTTGTAATTGAGTTGCAGTACAGTTGTTGTTTTTATTTGCTGGCTTTGTCATGTTAGCACAACAAAAAGAGCAAATAAAAGCTATTGTACAATTCCCTGAAAATAAATTAAACTTACATGTTACCATGTTGGATTCACCTGATGAATGTTTAAGTCTGTGTGTGACTTCAGCATATTACCTTTCACACATTTGATATATAAAAAAGCATTCAAGGTATTTATGTAAAATCTCAAAAAATGTCATTATTAAACACACACACACAAAAATGCTTTAATTAAAAAATAGGTCATTTTATTGTCATTATTCTTCTCCATCAGAGATGCATGATGCATTGTTGTGATTTCCATTACAGAAATAACAGTAACATGTATGTGATGCAGTGCCGTCTAAGGAACGCTAATCACTATAATGGTGAGCTAAAAAAAAAAAAAAACAGCAAATCTTTGGAGGATATTAGTGCACTGCTGCCTAGATGATGTTAATGTCATTGCACTTTGATGATAACTTCAAACTACTTTGAATATTTTAAGAGAAGTGTCCTCTAAAAACAGTAAGTTCTTTTATTGCCTTCCAGCTGAAATTTAAAAAACCTAGTAAGTATAACATAAGTAAAGATAACTAATTAAATCTAAGTAAGGTAAACTCTGCCAGGTGTTGTATTGTGTTTTACACTGCCACTCTGAGGCTCTTTTTATACCCAATCATGTTGCCAATTGACCTAATAAGTTGCAAATTGGTCCTCCAGCTGTTCCTTATATGTACATTTAACTTTTCCGGCCTCTTTTTTGGAATGTTTTTTGGAATGTGTAGCTCTCATGAAATCCAAAATGAGCCAATATTTGGCATGACATTTCAAAATGTCTCACTTTCAACATTTGATATGGTATCTATATTCTACTGTGAATAAAATATAAGTTTATGAGATTTGTAAATTATTCCATTCCTTTTTTATTCACAATTTGTACAGTGTCCCAACTTTTTTGGAATCGTGTTTGTATGTCAGTGAGGTGAAAACACTAATATTACAGCTATGAGTATTATTCTCAGATGAAAGCAGACTCGTTCATTTTAAGCCTGATCAGGTGGAGTCTATGGAGCCTCTCCCTGCAATTTTCTGCAAAGCTTTCTTCTCCCAATCATCTTTAATTCTTATGAGGGCTTGTTTCGTAACATAATAGAAGATTATATAAGAACAGATCAATCTGGAGGTGAGTGTTTGATCAACAAATGTTTGGTAAATGGGGCAGGAGGGGAAAGATCTACAGGTTTGGACATCATTATGGATGGTATCTTTACTCAAACAGTCATCCAAAAAAGGCACAGTCCAGGAGGAGAATTAGCTGCAATAAATAACTGTGCAACAACCATATAATAGTACTTAACAGATGTATTTTAGATGTATTTCATGTTGGAAAATACATCCACTGCTGATATGATCAATATTAAAGTTTGTTAATGACTACCATATTACCATTAAAGTGCTACCATATAAACACATATTTATACTGTAGCATAATAATAATAATAATAATAATAATAATAATAATAATAATAATAAAAACCTTAAAAAGTATATCATATATGTCAGGTACGAACATCCCAAATTGTCAGTGACTGGTTTAGTTATGAAAGGACTTTTAATTTTATTGGAAAGACTAGAATTTAGTTAATTGCGACCTCTTCTGGTCATAGAGCGAACAGTCATGCGCGATATAGAAATGCATTTACGTATATGAAGATAAGCAGAAATGTATATTGATTTATCTCGAAATGTTTGTCTCAGAGCACCAGAGCAGTAATATCATTTGGATACGTGTTCACCAAACTCAATAATATAATATAATATTAAAATCAGCTTAAAGTGACCAACAAGAGCGTACAACTAAAATAAAAAAATCTTAAAAATAAAGTAATTAGAAAAAATAAATACACATGTAATGGATGTATTAGAATATGCAAATAACACATTAAATAAATCTACAAATAAAGTTTTTCTTTTCTTCTTTTTCCTCAAATCTTCCCAGCAACAATCAGTCAAAAACTACACTGAAAAATATTAACTTTAAAAATTTTCTTCTTTTTCCTCAAATCTTCCCAGCAACAATAATTTGTAAGTTTTTATGTGCAGGCCTATTTTTTTAATTTTTAATATATTTATAGTAATTTTGTATTTTTTTATTATATTGTTAATGTTAAGAATTAAAATTAATTATTTTTTTTATTATTAATAATATTATATTATTATTATTAATTATAATCTTTCTTTATTTGTAAAACTAGAAGATTAAAACGAAAACACTGCTATTTTAGTCTTCCTTTAACTTGCAGCTTAACTCTGGCTTGCAAAAACTCAACTGAGGAATGAGATGAGGTTCGTACAAAAAAACTTACGGGGATTTCATAATTTTCCTTCCGCTTCTGTGGTCGGCGGTTTTTGTTGGTTGTCCTGCGCTTCAATTTAGGAGCTTTTTGGTAGATTTACGGTAAATTTTTGCTTTTTTCTTTTTTGATTTGGTGTTGTGGTTTGGGTTGTATTGTCTCGTGCTAGAAGGCTCGCTGTCATTCACTGTGCGCGGACTGACGCAGTGACGCACAGGTGAATTTATCTAAAATATAATGTTTAGTCGCGCATTATTGTGACCAACTGACTGTGAGACGTTTGAAGGAAAGGGTAAGGGTTCAGATATATCCTTTATAAGAGCTATTGAGGGAGTATGTTGAGTATTTGGAGCCTTTTGTGCTAGCTTAGCTAAACAGCAGCTGTCATCACTTCACGAGACCACCTCATTCAACGATTAGACTCATTTCTACAATGTGTTTACATGAATGTTAAATAATGTAATGATGGCCTTCCGGTTTAACATTAACAGTATCGTGATTATCCACCTGTTGCACTTTGGTTTTGCTGCTTTAGCTAACGGTTTCAGATCAGTAGATCTGTGTGATAGGCTTAACAGTTACAGATCTCACGACAAGATACTACATGCAGCATTGTTTTTTGTTGTTGTTGTTGTTTTTGTTTTCAGGCATTGGTCAATTTGGAGATTTTGAGCTATTTTGCTTTCATAACATGTCTTCTTTCAGACTAGTGAAAAGAAAACTAGTGAAGTATTAATTTGTTTTAATGTTGTTCTATCTTCGTCTTTCTGTATCTTTAAATGTTTTTATGTGTTTTTTTGTGTTATTTTTTTTTTTTTATTTTTTTATTTATGGTGAATTATGGTGGAAACAGTGCATTTGCTTGCTTAGGATGTGTTCATCAACTGTGAGGTTGGGCAGATCTGGTGTGACTTCCTATTTGGTCCCTAAAATAACCTTTGGTGTCACTTGTCAAAGGTCATGGCAGGAACAGCTTTACAGAAAGAATGCTTGTTTTCTATGTTTGGGACACAGTTGTAGCCTGATGGTGAATAATCTGTAACAGTTTGTATTTAGTTTGGTAACTTGGGTGTATATGGGCATGGTGATAGCAACGCCAAGGTCATGGGTTCTAGTCCAGAATGCCTTAAATGCAACATAATTTGCTTTGGATAAAAGCATCTGCCATACAATGCATACAAGTAAAATTACATTGTAAGTAGTTGTTTTCCTTTCTGTTCTAAGCATTTCAAAATGTCTTGGAATATACGGCTTTCGTGTTTTGGGTGAACTGTTTCTTTAAATGCACATGTCTCAGTTTGGAGTGACCCCAGAGCTCCCTGCCCCGTCATCGTTGAACCCTAGAGCGAGACACTTAAACTTAGCCTGCTTTGATTCACACCGGATGAAACAGTCCCGACATGATATCAGCATGCACCACTATTTTGTACTTTGACTTTTTTTAATGACCCAGAAGAACACTGTACGATAAATTGATAAGGAGCGACTGTAGGTGGCTGGTGATGTGTTATTTGTTGTATAAGGGTTTGGCTCTGATTGTACAGGTTTCACTTCCTCTACGTACAGCAAAGTAGGCGACTTTAGTGCTGACATGAGTGTGTTTAACTGCTTACATACAGACATACAAACCAGCGGTCATGAGACATCTGATTATTTTGTTTTCGAGTTGATTATGTGATTGAATCTTAAGTGATATTACATCCACCTTCTATTAAAATGGATATTTGAGACATAGAATAATCTAATATTTTGAATATGTTTAATATGGTTTAATATGATTGTGGGTAAAGGATAAGTTCACTTCCAGAATGAAAATTCTGTCATCATTTACTCACCCTCAACTTGTTCCAAACCTGTATGAGTTTCTTTCTTCTGTTGAACACAAAAGAAGATCCTTTGAAAAATGTTGGTATCCGAACAGCTGATGGTAACCTTTGACTTCCGTAGTAATTATTTTCCCTGCTATGGAAAAAAAAATTACTTTTTGCGGCTTAATATTTACTAATACTCGTGGGAGTGGGAGCGTGCTCACTTGTGTGTGCGACCATGTAACGAAGAGTGTGCTGGTATCCTTTATAAGGACTCTGGCATGAATGTTTATCAGCACAGCGGTGACTCATAATGTTCCCAGAGAGGACTGTGGTGTGAGAATCGAGTGCTGCTGACAGATCAGCCATAATAATTCAATCTAATCAGCTGATAAGAGCTCTTCTATCAGACACTGTTGATCTGAATGATCTGTTTATGTGTCTGAGTGCATTAAGTGTGTGTTTGCATGTATTATTTCAGTATTTTCTTTTGCAGGTGTGTATCGGTATCAGTGCAGCCATGCTGTCCAGATTAAGCGTGAGTGTGAGGCCGTGCGTGAGCGTGTGCCGATGGGTTCACACTAAAGAGAAGGGGAAACCGCTCATGCTCAACCCACGTACCAACAAGGTTAGACTAAACACAATCTATCTGTCCTTCTAGTTCTGTCTCTGTCAGTCTCTGTCCTTTCTTGTTTCTAATAACATTTATTGAGCATTGAGGAATCTAATCTGTAATTTTATTAAATGATAATAATGGCACAAAACAATGAGAATGTCAGTTGCAATGACAACATTAAACTCAAACACATACACTTTCACGAAATACAACAAATGGTGCAGAAATGGTGAGTTAGTGTTTAAATCACTAACTCAAAGGATGAAGAATAAACCAATACTAAGCCATTAGATATTTATTTAATTTGCTACTAATAAAGTAACACACAAATTACCATCCAGGGATATCTTGGAACAATACTGAGTAGTGTTCAATATAACAGTATTAACTATGTGTTATATTAGTTATATTAGTCAGTATTTATGATCCAGTTAAGAGAAGAGCCCATACAATGTGGTTAACTAATATAGAGCTGCACGAGATTGAAAAAAATGGCATTGTAATATTTTGTGTTTCTTTGGTGTATATTTATAATATAATTTATCATAATTTTTATTACAGTTATAATAATATTAATAAAAATAAAATTATATTGTTATATTAAGATGTTTTTAATACCAACTATCCTTTTGGCATAAACTCAAACCTCTTTAATTAACCTTATAGTGAATAGAGTTTAAAAGAGTTTTATAGGCCACATTCCCACTCTTTTTGAACTATTCAGTAGCTTATTATAAAATAATAATTCATGATTTTTATTGTGGTTATTATCAAATAAATTATTAAAACAAGAAATAAGTTGTAGTAATTATGCTAATGTCCTGTAGAATAAAAAAATTGAGTAAATAAATATATGCGTTATATCATGATCTGTATGTGTGTAGATGAACACAGCGCCGCACTTTTCTCTGAAACCTTATTTAATTAAATCACTGCTTGTAATTTGGTAATCGCACTGAACTCTTTTGTCTGGAAAACATTAGAGGAGTGACTCAGCAGAAGTGCCACGTATCCTAGAAACCATGGGTGTGTGCTTCGTTTGTGTACCGTAGACCACTGGTTTTGCTTCAGGACTCTTATTTTACTTTGGAGATCAAGCTATGACCCAGGGCAGATCTAAAATTGTTTATTGTACAAAACTAAACTGAACTGCCTGAGGGTTTATGCTCTCAGCAGCCAGTTATTCTCCTCACAAAGCATATGGTGGTTGACAAACTATGTTTATCCTTGCTGCAGTTGTATTTAATGTGGTCTGGGTCGTATATAATATTACTTTGTGTAATATTTTTCTTTTTCTTTTTTTTTTTTTTTTTTTTTGAAGATGAAGGCTTGTCAGTGTCGTCACCTGTCTGGCTTGATAAGCTTTTACCAAATGAGATGATTTTGCACTGAAATTTCAAAGATTAGTTAGCACCAAAATTACTAACTAAGCATCACTAGTATTGCTCATGCTTGTGGTTTGGGATTTGAACAAACCTGCAACTCTAAAATGATTAAATTTGGTCTGTTTGTAGACCGTGTACTCTTGAATATCTATTTGAAATCTGACACATTACAAATTATTATTTGTAATAATTAATTATCCATTAATTATTTTTATTATTTAACTATAATTAGTAAATAAAGATCAGTTCAATATCAGTTTAATAAACATCACATTTCTTTTTTATTTTATTATTTCATTTATTTTCTTTCTTTTTTTACAATTTTAAAATTTTATTTTGATCATTGCTATTGTTATTATTTTATTTTATTCTTTTATGACTTTATTTTGTATGATTACTCGAAATCTAACTTTTTTTTTATTTTACTAGAACGGTATTTAATGTCGTCTGGGTCACATTTTCTTTTACCGTGTGTAGTCTTTTTTTTTTTTTTTTTTTTTTTTTTGCTTTTGCTTTTGCTAAATGAGGTCAATTTGCAACAAAATACAGATGAGTTTAGTTGCCCGGCTTTCAATGTCAACCACAAAAGATATGCAAAGTGTTTTTCCTCCCATTTAAAAGTTAATTCTACCTAAATATCCATCATTATATAAGTAGTTGCATTTTATTATTTGCATTTAACATAATTTTTCCTGCTGTTCAGAAAAGACCTCCAACCTCACAACCCTGTTAAAGACTGTTGCCAGTCCTCAAACATGCTCAGACACACATGTGCACACACTTTAGGCAAATGGAATGTAAAGTGAGGGCAGTTCCTGTATGTTATAGATGGGTGTTTCCCTCTCTCTGATGTTCATTGGTCGTTGTTCTGCTTTGCTCTCCTCCCTGCAGACATTTCCTCCTCACACATAGGATGTATGTACATTTATGGCGTCTCGGGTCAAAGAGTCATGCATGGTTTTAATGAACAGCAGAGGAGGGCTCCAGCCCACCCCCAAACACACATAAAGCCAGTGTTTCAGGGTCTCTGTAAGACCTATTGTGTTCTGTGCACTCCTTATGTCACAGCCTTCTGCATAGACAATGCATTAGACTAGACCATCTGCAGTTGTAATGCCACTTTTTTCATTCAACTATTGTTAGGCATTCAAAATTTAAATCTAGTATGATTAAAATATGCCTAAAATCAGCTGAACAAAGATACTCATTTGATTGACCAACTTGTATTATTATTATTTATTTAAAATTAACATATATAAGATACTCATTTGATTGACCTGTTCTTCATATTCTTTTGCATTGTCAGGGCATGGCCTTCACTCTGAAGGAACGGCAGATTTTGGGCATTCATGGTCTGTTGCCACCGAAGATTGAGACGCAGGACACTCAGGCTATGCGCTTCCAGAAGAACCTGAAGAAGATGTCCGACCCCCTGCAGAAGTACATTCATTCACTTTGATACCCATTTCAGAAAACAAGAGCTGTTTCACAATTTGATTTGAATTTAAATTTAATTTAAAATGTCCATATAATATCTGAAGTTTACCATGAGAAATTCTGTATTTAATGATGTGTGGATAAAAATAATATTAGTCAATATATATAACATATATAATACTCAGTAATATACAGGTGCATCTAAAAAAAAAAATTAATATCATGAATTTTTTTTTTTTTTAACTTATTTCAAAAAGTGAAACTTTCATGTATTCTAGATTCATTACATGTGTAGTAGAACATTTCAAAAGTTGTTTTGTTTTAATTTTGATGATTAGAGCTTACAGCTCATGAAAGTCAAAAACCCAGTATCTCAAATTATTAGAATATTTTCATTTGAAATGAAATTTTTGGAATGTTTTACTTTACTTGTAATGAATCTAGAATATTTGAAAGATTCACTTTCAAAAAAATGTATCTTTTTCATGGTATTCAAATTTTTTGAGACGCACCTGTAATTGGTATGTGTGTGTGTGTGTGTGTGTGTGTATGTGTATATATATATATATATATGTAATTATGGCCTTCATAGATAAAATTACAAATCTAAAATTTCCAACCCAACATTAGTCGACACTCAATATTCTGTTTCTGTTTGAAAATCTGTTCAATTACAAAAGTTAAATAATTTTTAAATGCAGATTCATATATGGGTTCATTTGAACAGGTACATCTATCTGATGGGGATTCAGGAGAGGAACGAGCGTCTCTTCTACCGCGTGCTGATGGAAGACATCGAGGCTCTCATGCCCATTGTCTACACGCCTACTGTTGGTCTCGCATGTACTCAGTATGGACATATCTTCAGGCGGCCCAAGTAAGCTATACTTGATTAATTATTACCTATTTAGCTATGATACATTTAGCCTTTTATGTGTAAATCCCAGCTGTGATTGTCTGCCCAGCATGCTCTTATTCTCAGCAGATCTTGAAGTTATTTTTAGATGCACAAGACGGCAAATATGTTGCATATTGGAAACACTGCTCACCTGGTGCTCAAATAAATGTGTCGGTGAAACTGAGAGCAACTTAGTATTGAAAAGTATTGTTTTGTCAAGTATTCATTTAGGACTATTTTTTGAATGTCATTAAAGGGGAGATTTACTCTGAAACACTGGTTTGGGTGTTTGTTTTGCAGAAAGATTGAATTTTTTGTCTTTTTCCACAGAGGTCTATTTATCTCCATTAAGGACCAAGGACATGTTCGTTCCATATTGGATAATTGGCCAGAAACCACTGTCAAGGTATTGGATTTCAGCATTCCAGCGTTCTGGTGATTTTTGATTTTTATTAAAGTGCATGTTTGATGACACTCTTTGAGTATTAAGATTTGTCATTTTACCCTCATGTTGTTCTAAACACGTGACAGCATTTCGATTCTTTTAGATTGTGATGTGTATAGTGTATATTAGTTTTTTAGAGTTGGAGTTTGTGTTAGTACGGTGAGGGATCTTTCATCTGTGTGTGTGTTTGCAGGCTGTTGTGGTGACTGATGGTGAGCGTATCCTGGGTCTGGGTGATCTGGGAGTGTATGGGATGGGTATTCCTGTAGGAAAGCTGTGTCTTTATACAGCCTGTGCTGGAATCCGGCCTGAAAGTTGTCTGCCAGTCTGCATTGATGTAGGCACTGATAACGAGGTTAGTAACCATTCATTCCTAAAACAATCATCAGTGACAAGATTTGATGGCTGTATAGAGCTCTGTGTACATGTATATTCATGTACCAGTGTATTAAATAAACTATTTATAATACATTAATAAAACATGATAAAATTGCATATAATACACTATATATATATTTGACTTATTTTTAATGTATTTCATACATTTAAATTAAATGTTTAAGAAAATCAAAATATTTTATGATTTATCCTCTTAAATTTATAGTCACATCTATCTATAAATAAAATGTCAAATTATATATAAATATCACATTTTTTATTTAACTAATTGTTAAAGTTGTGATGATAAATCATATACAGTGTTTGAAATTACCACCTGCCAACCCACCAAATGCGTGTAAAAATCAGCTGTTGCGGGTAATGCTGTCAAATCACTAGATAATTTGGTGGGTTATTTTGCAAATGCTGTTCACTCATTAATTTCTTGGGCTAGTTCATTTAAGCCAAATCTGAGCAGATTTAGTGTGAATACTGAGTCATCATGATATATTAAATACAGCCTAATTGCACAGCATCTGCACATATCTAGCTTACTTGAACATACCAGACAAATAACTAAATACAAATAGACTCACTGTGTCTACAAGATACGATGGAATCCATTAAAATCATGGGTGCACATAATTTTTTCAGCCTGGTTCTCATAAGAGAACCTGGAGATTTGGTTTGGTCCTCACACTGCATATAGCGTGTTCCATTAAATATAACTATAAAAAATTAATTAATAATAGTTATAATATTATTGCACTTTATTTATTTAGTTTTTATTTAAATAAAATAATAAACTAAATAATAATGTGTAATAATATTATTAAAAATAAAAGCTAGGCCTAGTAATAAATATAAATACGATTCTTTTATAGTAAACAAAAATAAAATGCTAATATTTACTACTATTTTCTTTGCCTCTTTAAGAAGAATTGCTTTATGTATTCCTCAATTGTAAGTCGCTTTGGATAAAAGCCTTTAAAAATAAATAAGTAAAAGCGTTTTCATCATTTTCAAACTTAAAATCAGCAGGCTTTTATTTTGGCGGGTTGCCGGCAAGTAAGTATACGCGCTTCCGGATTTAGTGCCGCTGCTGATTAAAGAGCGTCAGTGAATGAATGTCACAGTTTTGTAGTGTGCTTTGAAAACAGCATCGGATAGCCTAGATTTAATGCTTTCAGTTTGAAAAGAAATTGTATATAGTACAGTTTGTCGATCTAAAATGGTAATTGCGTATTAACAGCTGTCAACCATGTCAGTATGCAAATGCGCTGTCAGAACTTATTTATATAGCGCATTTTTTATTTTGGTCATGCATGCGGACCACTTATGTGCACCCCTGATTATAATCACTGATGCTGTCTACACTGGATGTGGTGCGACACAACAAATCCCTGACAGTAAACTGATGCCTCGTTCAGTTTATGACTTACTGACACAAAGTTCAAATGATTTGCAACGGCCGCTTTGTCACATCCAGTGTGGACAAGCTGTTGGTTAATTTCGGTAATTATTATTTATTTATTATTGTTATTTTATTTCTTTCTTTATTTTTGGCAACTAGAATTATTAATGGCTGCTAACTTAAAAATTTAGAAGCCAAATTGACTGGTGAGTGAAAAAGTTAAATTCAAACCCTGTTAGGGCTGTCAAACGATTAGTCTCGATTAATCGCATCCAAAATAAAAGTTTTTGTTTACATAATATATGAGTGTGTACTGTCTATATTTATTACGTATATATAAATACAAACACATTCATGTATATAAGAAAAATAACAGAATCCTGCTGTTGTGGTATTTTGTTCAGTGTTCAAACATACATTACGTTTGCTTACAGATGATTATTAAGCTGCTATTTTATCTGTGTTTTTGTGTGTTTCTGCAGAAGTTACTGAGGGACCCGTTCTACATGGGTCTGTATCAGCGGCGTGACCGCTCCCAGCGCTACGACGATCTCATAGACGAGTTCATGGAGGCTGTGGTGGGTAAGTACGGACAGGACACCCTCATACAATTTGAGGACTTCGGAAATCACAACGCCTTCCGATTCCTGAAGAAATACCGTGAGAAGTACTGCACCTTCAATGATGACATCCAGGGTGTGTACCAGTACCGCACTTATTACTTACCTTTTACTGTTTTTTATTTTATTTTTTTGATGTGTGCTTGTCTGTTGTGAATCAGTAGTTGTGTTTGTGTGTCCGCAGGCACTGCATCAGTAGCTCTGGCAGGTTTACTGGCAGCTCAGCGTGTTGTGGGGAAGCCAATAACCGAACATAAAGTTCTGTTTCTGGGAGCTGGAGAGGTGAGCACAAGTGACACATTTTAAAGACACAAAAACACAAGCCCAGTCTTTTAATCTGAGTGGTTTGATATGAGATTAAATTTCAGTGTATCCTGTGTATTTAAGATGGGATTGTTTATTTTTAGGCTGCTCTGGGAATCGCTAACCTAATCGTGATGTCGATGATTGAGGCGGGAATGTCTCAGGCAGAAGCCAGAAAGAAAATCTGGATGTTTGACAAATACGGTCTGTTAGTAAAGGTGAGCATAAGAGAATGATTGTGCCTTAAATATGTATACAGCTTTAATTTAATTTTTTTTATTTTTTACACCAAATCAGAGTTTGAAATATCTAAAAGTCTTTGCATAATAAGACAAAATATCAAACTAACTTAAAGTGTTTGCAAGAAACACAAACTTGGCTGTCATCATTTGTTTGCAGAAACCAACATAAGTCTGATCACTTTCCTAATGATAACTTATAAGCCAAACGTTAATAAGCCAAACGTTAATACTTTTTATTAGTGAGTTTTTAAAAATCATTTAAACTATGAGCAATAGTGCTAATGATGTTTGCTTTAATTAAAGTGGATTTTACTGCAAAAATGGAATATAAACAGTGATTAGTCAATCTTGGTTTCGAAACATTGAAACAAATGAAACGATTCTTAAATGTTGATCAGACTTCTCAGAGATACCGGAGTTATTTTCGTTATTTCATTATCATAACTACAGGTAAATAAAATAAAATGAATTTAAAAATGTAATAATTTTAAATAAAATTTAAACAAGTAAAATTAATTTAAAATTTACATCAAATTTTTATTTTATTTATAAAAAACATAGCTAAAAGTTTTAAATATTAACTGAACTAAAACTTAAACTGAAATAAAAATTAATTAAATAGTAATATTAAAATAAATAAATTACAAGTGCAAAATAAAAAAACAAAAATTTACCTACAGTATAACTAAATTTAACTACATTTAAAATGTAAAACTGAAAATATAAAAGCTATAATACATAAATAGCACTGAAATAACACTGAGTACTAGTGCTGAGGTTGTTTGCAGTGTCTGAAATGCTAAAAACTGCAGTCCAGTAATCCTGTGTGCGTTTCTCTGTTTTTCAGGGCAGAGCTTATGAGACAGATAGTAATCAGGAGGCTTTTGTTCATCCTGATCCCGGGGACGTGAAAAGCTTCTTAGACGCTGTCAATGTTATTAAACCCACAGCCATCATCGGTAAGACGAGCTGCTCCCTCTGTGTCATGTACAGAAATCAATCCCAGCATTAATCATTCTACCTCTGCTTAACCTTTAAAGGTTTAACCTTCATTTTATTTTGTTTCTTTTTAAAGTTAGTCAAGCATTACACCAAAACAGTTGTTATTTATTTCTTCATTAGGATTAAACAAGCTCTTTTTGTTGATGTACCGTTAAACGTGGCTTGTCATTGTTGCATATTACAGGTCCTTCTCAAAAAATTAGCATATTGTGAAAAAGTTCATTATTTTCCATAATGTAATGATAAAAATTAAACTTTCATATATTTTAGATTCATTGCACACCAACTGAAATATTTCAGGTCTTTTATTGTTTTAATACTGATGATTTTGGCATACAGCTCATGAAAACCCCAAATTAGCATATTTCATCCGACCAATAAAAGAAAAGTGTTTTTAATACAAAAAAAGTCAACCTTCAAATAATTATGTTCAGTTATGCACTCAATACTTGGTCGGGAATCTTTTGCAGAAATGACTGCTTCAATGCGGCGTGGCATGGAGGCAATCAGCCTGTGGCACTGCTGAGGTGTTATGGAGGCCCAGGATGTTCGATAGCCGGCCTTAAGCTCATCCAGAGTGTTGGGTCTTGCGTCTCTCAACTTTCTCTTCACAATATCCCACAGATTCTCTATGGGGTTCAGGTCAGGAGAGTTAGCAGGCCAATTGAGCACAGTAATACCATGGTCAGTAAACCATTTACCAGTGGTTTTGGCACTGTGAGCAGGTGCCAGGTCGTGCTGAAAAAACGAAATCTTCATCTCCATAAAGCTTTTCAGCAGATGGAAGCATGAAGTGCTCCAAAATCTCCTGATAGCTAGCTGCATTGACCCTGCCCTTGATAAAACACAGTGGACCAACACCAGCAGCTGACATGGCACCCCAGACCATCATTGACTGTGGGTACTTGACACTGGACTTCAGGCATTTTGGCATTTCCTTCTCCCCAGTCTTCCTCCAGACTCTGGCACCTTGATTTCCGAATGACATGCAAAATTTGCTTTCATCCGAAAAAAGTACTTTGGACCACTGAGCAACAGTCCAGTGCTGCTTCTCTGTAGCCCAGGTCAGGCGCTTCTGCCGCTGTTTCTGGTTCAAAAGCACACGGCCTGTGCACGGTGGCTCTGGATGTTTCTACTCCAGACTCAGTCCCACTGCTTCCGCAGGTCCCCCAAGGTCTGGAATCGGTCCTTCTCCACAATCTTCCTCAGGGTCCGGTCACCTCTTCTTGTTGTGCAGCGTTTTTTTGCCACACTTTTTCCTTCCCACAGACTTCCCACTGAGGTGCCTTGATACAGCACTCTGGGAACAGCCTATTCGTTCAGAAATTTCTTTCTGTGTCTTACCCTCTCGCTTGAGGGTGTCAATGATGGCCTTCTGGACAGCAGTCAGGTCGGCAGTCTTACCCATGATTGCGGTTTTGAGTAATGAACCAGGCTGGGAGTTTTTAAAAGCCTCAGGAATCTTTTGCAGGTGTTTAGAGTTAATTAGTTGATTCAGATGATTAGGTTAATAGCTCGTTTAGAGAACCTTTTCATGATATGCTAATTTTTTTGAGATAGGAATTTTGGGTTTTCATGAGCTGTATGCCAAAATCATCAGTATTAAAACAATAAAAAGACCTGAAATATTTCAGTTGGTGTGCAATGAATCTAAAATATATGAAAGTTTAATTTTTATCATTACATTATGGAAAATAATGAACTTTTTCACAATATGCTAATTTTTTGAGAAGGACCTGTATAGTTTATGCATATACAGGGTTTTTCCTGGGTCAAAATTGGTCTTCGGTGGTGGCTGATTGACATGGTCATCCACACACAGCAAAGAGTACCCTAGTACCCACATGATCCACAAGCCCAATATTGACAATAAATGTTAAATTTAAAATAAATACAAAGAAACAGTTGGTGATTCTTTTCTTATCCTATTTATATAAGAAAAAAAAAGATCACTATCAGGCTAGATAGAAAAGAAAGCGATTACAACTTATTTTACATGTAAACATCATCAATACCAAAGTATATTTGAAATGTCAAAGGTATCACAATTTATCTATTTACAAATTATGAAATTATCAGAAACAGATATTACCTGTCACTCTCACTGTCATCCTTTCTTGCCCTCTTTGCAAAAAAAGCTGTGATTTTTCCACGACTGGCTTTCATAGTTTTGGAATGATAAAATCCTTTTTTGATAGACCTGATAATTATTTTAGTATATCATATCAATTAAAAAGTAGCATTAAAAACGTAGCGTTAAAAGGTGTAAACAGTGTAAGTTTTTACATATAAAATTTAATAAAATTAGCAGCTAGGTAGCAACAGCTTGCTTTGTGCTTTGATCTAGTTTCATCTCACTCCAGTCTAACTTTAAACTAAATGATTTTATAGGTAATTTACTACACATTGTCATAGGCCTATACATACTGTGGATTATTAAGGCTAAATTTTACTAAACACTCTTGCTAAATGGGGTAAGCACAATACTTTCTCATTTCAGATGTGTCTGTTCTTCTAAGAAGTAATGATTTGTTATACATTATATATATTCATTATAATGAATCGGCTCAAAGGAGTCATTAGGTCGCGAATCGGACTTTAGCGGACGTGTTGTGTGGGAATCCTGGCTGTTAGGACATCGCGAAAGATTTGTCAACACACACACACACAAAACACTTCATAACTGGATAGATTTTTTTTTTGTTTTTTTTTGCGTTTATTTAAAGTTATGTCAGCTGCATGTGCGGAATGCTTGTCACAAGTTGTAAGAGAAGATAAGGCGATTATTTTTTTTGACTGCAATTCACACCCAGCGGTAATTCAGCAAAAATATTATCCGAATGCACTACGTAAAACATGGATTCGGTCTCCCTACCTTTAGGATCAGTTGATTTTGATGCGAGGGAGAGAGCAAAGACAGAATTGAAGACGGAGAGTGCGCGCGCGGGGGAGGGGCGCTGTGCTCGTTCTCTCCGTCACTCCTTCTGTAGCCTGCTTCACTCACAAAACCCTATTACACATCAAATATGGCTTTGGCGGGACAAAAAATCGCTTTGGCGGCCGCCAAAAAATTTTCAATGTAGGAAAAACCCTGATATAGCTGAATGCATCAAACATAACCCCTGAAATCTGTATTAATGTATGTGTATGCATGTTTTGACCTCTTTCTCAATGGCATCAGGTGTGGCAGGTGCTGGCCGGCTCTTCTCTCATGATGTCATCAGAGCAATGGGCAGCTTGAACGAGCATCCCATAATCTTCGCCCTCAGCAACCCGACTGCAAAGGCAGAGTGTACAGCTGAAGACGCCTACAGCCTCACACAGGTTAAATATCATTCACGCATTAACCCTGTAAAGCCTGACAAATTTAATAATAGCCAGAAAAATATAAAATAAAAAAATTGCATGTTTTTTGTTGCACTTCATGGCTCATATAGTATCTCAAACTGAGCAAAAATATGTAATTTGGTGCAGTTGCTGATATTTATATGGCTAAAAAGTAAGATGAAATTCTATGTATTGTAAATGAGATCTTTATAGCACACTACTTACAAAAAATGCATATAAATATCGGTTGTCTGCATCTCCAGTAATATGTCTTAGTAAGGTGATATTTAAATGTTTAGTTTCATGATCAAAGCTCTGTAGTTTCAAAACACCAAAACATCTCATCATTGTATTGCAATTGTGTACATGTAGTGTATGTGGGTTTAAGTGAATATGTTTCTGTTTCAGGGAAGGTGTTTGTTTGCCAGTGGCAGTCCGTTCGCACCTGTGTCACTAGAAGATGGCAGAATACTGACCCCTGGACAGGGCAACAATGCTTATATATTCCCAGGTATTAACATGCACTGATTATAGTCAGGCAGTAATGGAGGTTTTACTGGGTAGCTCTAAACACATTCATATTTCCTAATAACTAACAAGTATATGGAAATGCTTAAGAAGAAATAGTGTAAACTTGGCCTGCTCAGGTTATCATGTGTTGACCCATAGGTTGTGATTTCAGGTGTAGCTCTGGCTGTTATACTCAGTGGAGTGCGACACATCAGTGATACGGTCTTCCTTGAGGCTGCAAAGGTAAAATATACAGTCCTGAACCACACTTAAGACCTGAGCATACTTTGGTTTTTAATGTGCATTTTTTTTTATTTAAAAGGGGTTATGTTACACATGTATTTATACATTTTATTGAATATTTTTTAAATGCGCAACAGATTTTCTGGAATTTTTGTAGCTGATTATAATACAAATTGTTGATGTTTGTTGATGCACTAAAATTAATTTTCACCACTCAAATAAAAGATTTTGTTTGCATACTATATGTGTGTGTACTGTGTTTATTTATTATGTATATATAAATACACACACATGCATGTGTATATATTTAAGAAAAAAAAGTTACGTTTATGTATTAAATATATTTACATACAATATAATTTATCCAAATATATACATGTAAATATTTTCGTAATATATGCTGTATGTGTGTGTCTTTATATATGCATAATAAATATACACAGTACACACACATATTATGTAAAGAAAACTTATTTTAGATGCAATTAATCATTTGACAGCACTAGTTTAAATATACAAATTTAAATGGTGGGTGTCATAACTTGTTTTCATCACAGATTTATTCAAACACACTGTACATTAAATAATAAAGACAACATTTGAAGCAGAATTTGTAATATATTGCCATATATATATCTTCCTCTCTAGAGTTTTTCTTTTTTATAATTTACTAGACCTGCATGGCCTGTGTGTGAAAAGCAGTTGTTGTACTACCATTTTATATTGTAACTTGATAAAACATATTGTTTGTTTGTTTTGTAGACGCTGGCGGATCAGCTGACGGATGAAGAGCTGAGTCAGGGCCGACTGTATCCACCCCTGTCCAACATCAGAGAGGTGTCACTGCAGATGGCCATCAAGGTCAGACTGTGATTAAATCAAATAAAGATATGCTTGACTCATTTACACACATGTAGTTCACAATGCAGTTTTCAGCGTGTGAGAGAAATTTGTTTGTAAGTTGTATTTTGAAGCTCACGGTGTGCTCCTTAGACATTTATATTTAGAGAACACACTTTTGTATTGTATTCCCTTTAATTTATTGCTTACATTTTCTTTAAGTGAAGTCTTAGATTTACCTAATGAGAGACACAGATGTGTCACAAGCCCTCACTGAGACGCTGTGTGTTTTGTGTGCAGGTAATGGAGTACGTGTATTCAAAGGGAATGGCGTTTCGATACCCAGAGCCTGTGGATAAGGAAGCGTACATCAGATCGGTTGTGTGGAACACCAGCTACGATTCATTTCTGCCTGAGATATACGACTGGCCTGGGGTTTCTCACAGCCCTGTAGTAGACTAGACAAACACAGGAGAAAACACCAGACAGAGAGAAACAGAACAAAAACCAGGAAGTCTGAAGGGAGTTTTAGGCACTCCTTTTTTCTAGTATTTATTCAGATTTCTCCCTTTGGTTAAATTGCAGTTTCAGTTTATGGATGAAATTTACAAATCATGTTCATGTCTAGGAAACATTTCACTCCAGAGTCCAAATAAATATATACTAAATAATATTTTGCATGAAGAAAATGAAGCCTATTTTAATTATTTTTATCACAATTAGGTACATTTCTACCCAGAAATGCACTGTGAAATATTTTATTTACTTTTTAATGTATTTATGCATTATAATATTTAGTTGTATTTCCTGCCATTCGTACAACACTTCTTCTCTCTGATATAGTAAAAAAAAAAATTACAGTAATGAGAATCTAATAAGCAACCATTTAGAATAATAAGAATTTACTGGAAAGTAAAATGTCCAGGTCCATTATGGCAATAAGAATTTGGTTGTAAATTTGCCCAATTTTCATTAAAAAAATTAAAAAAAAAAAATCGTAATGTACTAATTAGGCTTTATTTGCTTTATGCAAAATATATTTGATTTGATTTTCTACAGTGTTTTCTACAGCCATCACTCCAGTTTTGAGTTTTATAGCGTGACTTGCCACTCCTCTCAGTTGTTTTTATATGCTGCGTGCAATGAAACCTTTTCTAAAATGAAGTCATACTCCATTTGTTTGTGTTTGTTTCTTGTTGTGTCTGTAACTTTCATTCAATTCATAAAGATCTGTTTATTTCCTACTGAAGGAGGAAGTACAGGATATGAAGGACTAGCAGAGTTCAGTATATTGAACAATATTACAATCGTTGCATTATGGCATATATTTGTCACTGTGAGTCTTTAGGGCATTTACCAGCAAATATTTACATGCTTAGGATAACCAGCTTACTGTACATTATTCGTCTTAGTACACAGCCACTTCCCAAATAAATCAATACATGGACATTAAATATTGATTTAAGTTCAAATTATGTGAAAAAAAAGAACATGGAGAGAAATTAGAAATATAGCACTATCCCAGCTTACTATCAAATCTCATTTCATGCAACAGCAGTAAATTATAGTTAAATAGTCAATATATTCAAATATTTGACTGCAGAATATTGTCCATTAGAAAAATAAAAGTACCAAAGTGCCTGCTATTACATCTTCATACGCTCACTGCACGTCGTACATTATTTTAAATGCGGTAGCCAAAGATCACCAGAAGAACGCATTATCATCATTTACAGAAGTTTGAAATCTGCACAGAGGAGGTTTTTTCTTTTGACAGCATATCGTACAAAATACCTAGTGAACTCTTGTATTCAGGACCAACACAGAGATGTTTCATTTGTCAGTCCTTTGACACTTTCGTTGTTGTGATCAGTGTACACCTGTGATGATGCAGTTAATGTTTTTGAACGCAGTCCTTCCTCACATCTAGAAGTGATGAGCAGGTGCATTGTGGGTAGAGATTATTTTGCTATGTGATGCTGCTTTAAAGTCTGAACACTAGGAGCTGCTTAGAACCCAGTGTGCGCTGTTACAAGTGAAGAATAAACATTTGTACTTGAATCACTGCTAGTCTTGCTGTATTATTTTAAATATGTTATGGTTAAAAATTCCAGCTAATTTAAACGAACATACTATTCTGGGATTTTGCATTAATAAAAATAAAAGATACCATTTTGTAAAATAAATTTTACTATTAAGAGTATATTTTTTAATATTCATTTTAATGTTAACAAAATGATTTTTTTTTTCAAGCAAATATATATGTATTTTTATATTTTACATTTTAAATACTATTTTATATTTTGTTTTTTATTATTTATTTTCTAACATTTATATTTAATTTATGTGAAAAATATACTAGGTAAAATACTAAAATAGCGTATACTAAAGTATACTTTCACTGATCTTTATATGTATACTGATATGACATTTGCACATTAGGTTATTTTACTAATTTCATTTTAAATGAATCCTAATATTACGTAACATTGAATTCTATAGAGTAATATACATAAAAAAAGAGATGCCTTGGGAATTCTGTAAAAAAAAAATATATATATATATATATATATATACAAATTAATTTTAATCTATATGTATATATTAATTACTGTTATAATATCTGGTTTATAATATTTTACAGGTTAAAATTAATTTAAATGAAAAAAATAGAATGTTAATAGTAAAATACTAAAATAGTATATACTAAAATATACTTCTACTCATTTTTTAATTTATGCTGATATACAGTTAGCATATTTAATTTTCTTTTCTTTTTTTTACTGATTTATTAAAAAAAAATACTGAACATTTTAATTGTACAGTTAAATAGGTTACTAATAATAAGAGATTCCCTGGGAATTCTGTTCTGATTAAACTGATCTATTAGACTAGTGTGTGATGTTATGCTGAGCTGTCTTAATGCAGTGAGTCCCTGTCACTGATGCACGTCTGCTTTCTTTTCTTCTTCAGCCAGTCTTGATTGTAGACAATGCTGTCTAATCAGCATCTTGATATGCCACACCTGTGAGGTGGATGGATTACCTCATTAAAGGAGAAGTGCTCACTTACACAGATTTAGAGAGATTTTTGAACAATATTTGAGAGAAATAGGCCTTTTGTGTACATAAAAAAAGTCTTAGATCTTTGAGTTCAGCTCATGAAAAATGGGAGCAAAAACAAAAGTGTTGAGTTCATAATTTTGTTCAGTGATTTTGTTCATATGTGTGTGTGTGTGTGTGTGTAAGTGCGTGTGCTGCTTTACATTATGGAAAGTGAAGTGCGTGTGCTTTTTGTTAATTCATTATAATTGAATGAATTCTTGCACAATACAAGTTTTATTTATTTACTTTTTTTCAAAAAACAGTTCTGTATACACAAATATATTTTTTTTATCAAGTGCACAGTAATTAGGGAGAATTTGGGGTTTTGAACTGTCTTTCTTTTTCAGTTACCAGCCTAGATTTCCAGAAGGCTGAAATGTGAATATAGCTTATAGATATACATTTCTACCTTTTAATGTGTACAAAAAATGCTATGGTAAAATGATAGTTTGCACCAATATGCTGTAGTTTCTTGAGTTATTGTTACTTTCATAACTTAAGTATTTTTTATTGAACAAAATTTGAATGCTGTTTCTGAATGTTTTAAATATATTTTATTAAACTGTCCTAGTTTAAGTTCTCTTAGGAAATTATATTACTCAGCAAGACTCATTAAATGTATATATTTCTGAAAAGTGGTAAATTGAATGGAATGAATGAATCCACAACAAATTAGGCCTATGAAGAGAATCCAGAATATTAAGAGAATCCAGTTATAAATGAAAGATTTAATCATTGCTTTTATTTTGAAAATAGATATGACCAGACTGTTTATAAGATAATGATTTGGTCCCATGTATATTTATTGAAAGGAGAAGAATTACCTATGTGTTTTTTTTTTATTTTATTTTATTATTATTATTTATTTATTTTTTGGTAAGTCTTCCTTGATTATAAATCACATTTTATTACAGTGTCCTGCTTTAAGTTCTTTTACTCACAGTGCATTAATGGACCATTTTTTAAGGTTCTTCTGGAATAAAAAATTTGTGTGAATAATATAATATTATATTATATATTATAAATCAACTATCAATTTATTTAGCAGTTTGTAAAAAAAAAATTATAATATATAAACATATAATTTCTACTTATATGCAAATTGTTTTTTGTATATAATTTATTGAAGTATTGTTATTAAGGCTGATAAATCTTATTATTCTTGAATTTCATATATTTTAATAATATAGCCTTTGATGCTGATATGGCTTAAAATGCTAAATATGATAATATATTACTAAGCAAAAGTAATTTTTAACCGAGTCAACCCTGAATCAATTTCAGAGTTTTTTTTTTAATCTAAAGCAAACAATAAAAACCTTTTATAGATTTTAATTTCTCTTTTATACTTTTTCAACTGTTACGCAGCATGTGAACAGCCAGTGAACTGGCAGGGTGTTAAAACATCCAACCTACCAATTACAGTATATACTACATCTGCTAATACAGTAAACATTTAATATCACTAATTAAGCAGATATGTTACAACATTGATTGAACTATAAGATTACGATTTTAAAAATATATATTTTTCGGGGTGGAGGTCATCCTCGCAGAAGACTTTCTCACGCTAACTATTGGGCTCAAGAAGAATTTGACACAGTAGTATCTTATGCATGGAAGCATTTTTGATTATATTTTAATACAAGGAAATATTTGAATAAAGTCATTTTCACCATTTTCTTGAGTGTTGTTTATTTAGAGCTGAGTTTTTAAGTAAATGTGTATTGGATGAGTGAGCGGTATGTTAAATGTGTACGCCTCTCTGTTGGACATCCGTGAGCAGGTAAGATTTTAACTTGTTTAGTAGTTGTTAATCATTTTATTTTCATAGACAGAGGCTGCTGGACCAGTGGACTGAGGTTGGTAAGTCTTGTTTGTCTAATGACAGGTATAAACCATTTCAGTGTTGTGTATGATGATGCTTTACCCTACAAAACCTACTGTTTCAGACCTCTAAATTATCAGCATGATCATTCAAAACCTTTCTGAAAAACCTGTTGCACTCAATCTACTACATGCCTTCTGTCGTCTGATTGATAGTTTAGGCTTTTTAGCAGGTAAAATGCTTTTTAGCATGATTGTAAACTTTGTATTGCATTGCATTGTTTTATCATAAAAATAAGCATTTACATATCTTACTGAGACATTATTGGAATATATTCAGTGACGATTGATAATTATATAAATTTTATGCAGGTTTTCTGCTATACCATTATAAAGATTTTATTGGTTTACATTACAAGCTATCAGAATATTATCTTTTTAGCCTCATAAATATCCACCAAACTACATATTTTGCTCATTCAGGCCTCTAAAAAAAGAAAAAAAAAATAGTTTCCCACCTAGATCATACTATAAAGTCCTTAAATGCCTATAAAACTAATATTCAAATGTTTTATTTAAATTTTGTCCAATTGCTGGTTCAAAAAAAAAAAAAAAAAAAAAAAAAAAAAGTTCCATCAGTCTAGGAGTGCCAAATCATGAATTATGTTCAGAAATGTACTGTATAGAGGCCTACGACATACTGCCTACAATTCTTTTAAAATTATGTGAAACAGTGTGAAGTATAATAAAATTGTTTCCAACTCGTTCATCAAACTGGAAATAAATATCATGAATAAAGCACCGTTTTTAGTAAGACTGAGTATTCTCGGTCTAGTATATAACACATTTAGCCTATGATTGTTTTTTTGTAATCTTACACCAGCTGTTTTACTCTAGCAGCGCTCAGCATCTGTGTGGGCGGGGCGTATTTACGCTCACGGCGACGTCACTCGAGCGATGACATCACAGCGCTTACGTAGAGACAGTCTCCCTGCCTTGACGCCATGAATCGTAAGCGTTTCTGTTTGTATTATTTTCTCATTTTATTTTGAATTTCTGCCTCATATCGTACTCTAGCAGTAATGTAGGCGCTTTATTTCTCCGTTCCCCACACATTTAAGGAGTACTGCTAGCCAGTTAGCTCGTAAGCCTCATTGTGAGATCAGTTGTATTGTCATAAGAGAGTGAACTGTGATTTATTATTGTCACCTTCACATATTTGACTGCTGTAATAATTAAGTGTAATGATTTGCTTTTGATGAGTTTATAATTTGTTAATAGATCAGTATGACTTAATTGGGATGGTATGTGTTTCCATCATCACTGTTTAAATTGTTAATTAATCTGATTAACCAATAATTCTGCATGAATATGAACAGAATTATGTGTAAATCAGTTTATAGAATAAAAAGTAATGATATGCTTGTGTTGAACATAATTTATTTACTTCATTGTATTTGTTTTATGCATTATCTATCTAATGCAATTATTCAGATCAAATATAGGCATGACATAATTTTATTTTACTAAAGCACAGTAAAAATATGAAGTCAAGCTCACAGTCTCTCTGTGTTTTTAGGCTGCTGTAGAGCACGTCTCGACATCAGGGTGTGAAGACAGACTCTTGGGAGGTTTGAAGGACGTGGGTTTGTTTATTCTCACCTGCGCTCGAATGTAACTCCAGCAGCATGTCCGTCTCCAGCACACCCACCAGTAATGATGCCTGTCTGAGCATCCTCCACAGTCTCATGTGCCATCGGCAGGGAGGAGAGAGCGAGTCGTTCTTCAAAGGAGCGATAGAGAGCTTGGTGAAGAAGCTGAAGGAGAAGAAGGAGGAGCTAGACTCTCTGATCACTGCCATCACGACGAACAGAGCTCATCCCAATAAATGTGACTATACAGCGCACCCTAGACGGTAGACTGCAGGTCTGTTTACATTTACATTTAGTCATTTAGCAGACGCTTTTATCCAAAGCGACTTACAAATGAGGACAATGGAAGCAATCAAAAACAACAAAAGAGCAATGATATATAAGTGCTATAACAAGTCTCAGTTAGCCTAAACGCAGTACACGTAGCAAGGGCTTTTAAATAATAAAATAAATAAAAAGAAAACAGATAGAATAGGAAAAAGAAATAGAGCAAGCTAGTGTTCGAGGTCTTTATTTATAATTGTATAATAAATGAAAAGAAAATAGATAGAATATAAAAAGATTAGAAAGGTAGTTAGATTTTTTATTTTTATTTTTTAATAGAATTAGAATAGTGAGTGCAAAAGTTTTGTTGTTTGATTATAAAAATCAACGATTTTACTGCCTTCAAAGAACAGTTCACCCAAAAATGAAAATGTACTCACCCTCAGGCCATCCGAGATGTAGATGAGTTTGTTTCTTAATCAGAACAGATTTGGAGAAATTTAGCATTGCATCACTTGCTCACCAATGGAGTGAATGGGTGCCGTCAGAATGAGAGTCCAAACAGCTGATAAAAGCATCACAGTAATCCACAGCACTCCAGCCAATCAATTAACATCTTGTGAAGCCATAAGCTGTGTGTTTGTAAGAACCAAATCCATCAAGATGTTTTTTTTTTACTTCAAACTGTCGTTTCTGGCTAACTTGCAAGTCCGTAATCAATAATAACACGTCTTCCAGTAAAAAAGTCCCTCCCCTGTTGTCCGTTCACATCAAAATCCACTGGCATATTTGTTTAAAACTGTTTTGGACTGTGTTCACTTGTGAATTTACTTGATGGGTGCATGTTTCTCTTCTGATGCAGGCGAGGGATGACGTTTTCGCTGGAGAAATCAGTTATTATGGACTTGTATTGTAGCTGGGTGCAATGATTTGAAGTTAAAATGTCTTAATGTTGGATTTGTTTCTTACAATTGCAGAGTTTTTCTCTTCGTGAGATGTTAACTGATGGACTGGAGTGGTGTGGATTATTGTGATGTTTTTATCAGCTCTCATTCTGACGGCACCCATTCACTGCAGAGGATCCATTGGTGAGCAAGTGATGCAATGCTACATTCCTCCAAATCTGTTCTGATGGAGAAACAAACTCATCTACATCTTGGATGGCCTGAGGGGGTGAGTATTATTACTTTTGGGTGAACTATTCCTGGGATGTTAGAAATGAGAACTCTGTCCCGTATCTTAATTTCTGTAACCACAGTTTACTTGGGATGTGTGAATGCATTTGATTTGTTCCTCAGGTGGCCGGTCGTAAAGGATTTCCTCATGTCATATACGCACGGCTGTGGCGATGGCCAGACCTGCACAAGAACGAGCTGAAACACGTGAAATACTGCCAGTGTGCCTTTGACCTGAAATGTGACTCAGTGTGTGTGAACCCGTACCACTACGAGAGGGTCGTGTCTCCCAGCATCGGTGAACTGCCTTCTGTTATCTTGCTGGGATTTCAAACTTTCTTATCATGTAGAACAATTCTTATATATTCTCTTTCTATTTTCAGATCTGTCTGTTCTGACTCTGGGAGGCCCAGGTGAGGGTGCTTTTTAATTTCATTATTTATTTATTTTATATATATTTATTTTCAATACTTATATTTACATATTGTTATATTTAATTCATAATTTTTTTGTATAAATTGTAAAATACTGCTATTCAAATATTTGGGGGCAGACTTTAAATGGATCAAAAGTAGCAATAACGTTTATAATATTACAAAAACAAATTCTATTTCAAAAGATGCTATTCATTTGAACTTTCTGGAAAAAAAGGAATTAAAAAAAGGATCATGGTTTGTTTTAAAATGTTAAACATTTTAAAAAGAATACTACAATATAAAATATTTCAAAAGAATATTATTAAATAAAAATGCATAACTGTTTGCAACTGATAATAATACATGTTTCTTAAGCAGCAAATCAGCAGATTAGAATGATTTCTGAAGGATCATGTGACACTGAAGACTGAAAATTCAGCTTTGCATCACAGAAGTAAATAGCATTTTAAAATATATTCAACTTGTATTTTTAATGGGAATGATATTTCACAATATTGTAGTTTTTACTGTATTTTTGTTCAGATAAATGCAGGCTTGGTGAGCAGAAGTGACTTTATAAAGAATGTCTTTTAAATGCAGTATTTAATGTCTTTTATTTGCTAATTAGCTGTGAAATAAGCAGGATAATATACAGTCTGTTTCCTAGTGGAGCTGATTTTGCTGTAATGATCAGATGACTGCAGACTGGTGAATAAGTGATTTTGTGTGTGTATGTGTAGGTCCGAGTGTAGATGTCCTGGTGAAGGATGAGTTCGATGCTCAGCCGTCTCATTCAGCTGCTGATGGAGGTCACAGTATTCAAATCATCCAGCACACAGCCTCTTCCTCTGCCCCGCCCAATGCTTTCAACAGCCCCGCCCTCCTGCCACCAGCTGACTCCACAAGCTCCGCCTCCACTTCCGCATTCACCAGTATGTCTGCCGGGCCAACCAGTGAGTCATTATTTCATGCTTTTATGCAACCAGCATCTCCTGTTTACATGTCATGCGCCACTTCATACATCTTATAGCTATAAATCAATCATGCTCTGATATAGATGATATAGCTCTATGAGTGCATGTTTTCCTCCGTTAGGTGCCTCCAGCTCATGGCCCAGAGGAAGCAGTATTCCTCCCAGCGTCCCTCATCAGAACGGCCACCTGCAGCACCACCCTCCTCTTCCTCACACGGGCCACTTCTGTGAGTCACTAGAACCACCCCTAACTACCATCACTGCCTGTTTTACTCTCATCATTAAATGTTTCTCTTTGTCTGTCTTGGTCCAATGGTTAGTTGTTTGTGTTGTTGAGTTCCAGCCGCCCATATCCACCCATCCAGGTGAGGAATAAAACACACTGGAGATCCTATAGTGTGTGAGGCCTGTCCACATCAAGAACGATAACTATAACAATAGCTAACACCAACGCATGATAACATCCTGTTTATTAAAAGCACATGCTGTAGTTTTGTTGTCTACCGCTTTAAATGCTCAGGCTCTTTAAAGTCAGGTGGATTCTGATTGGCTGTCAGTCTTTTTATCATTCATCAGCGATTCCAATGACATCATACCTCTGTGTTGTTATCATTAAAGTTGTGATGTGAACTTCCCTATAGTGTTTTTATTAACTATTATTAACAAATATTAATAAATACAGGATCACATGTATTTCTTATTGTTATTTAATGTATTTAATTGAATGTTTAATGTATTGCTTATTGTTATTCTTAACTGATGGGTCCTCATTGTAAACTGTTACCACGGTTTTGTTATTTGAATAAAGCTGAAATAAAATAAATTTTAAATAGATAAAAAACCTGGTTAGCTGCCAAGGCAACATTTCACTTTTTTGTTTAGTTTAAAAATAAAACAATTTAATAAAAAAATAAATCTGAATTAAAAAAATGAAAACCTAAAATGTAATATTAGAAAAAAAAAAAAAACGAAAATGTTTCAAAATTAGTAAAAAATAAAACCTGAAAATCTCTAAAGCTAATTCCAAATATTAATAAAAACTATATTACTATATAAATAACATTAAAATTACACTGTTGGCTTATCAAAGATTAGTGGTTCATACATTATTCCTGATAAATTTTGTATCTGTAGTATGCAGTATATATGAATAAAAAGTTTAATATCCATTGAGGGTTTTTGGGCTCATATTACCCACAACCCCTTGCAGAACAGAAGAGCTTGAGTTCATTCTCCCAGTACATCACCTTATCATGTACTGTAGTATTAGTATCGTAATGTGTTTTTACATGCAGCAATGTACTTTCCCATCATCAGTGAAGTGCATAATTTTAGTGCGGTGAAGAACATTTTCATTTTAAATATTACGTTTTAGTTTAACTTTTTAAATATGCATATTTCAGAATGCTTATTAAAAGTGTTAAATGGACTAATTGATTTGTAACCGTGCTGTTTCTCTCAGCTCCAGATTACTGGTGCTCGATTGCGTACTTTGAGATGGACATTCAGGTGGGCGAGACGTATAAGGTGCCGTCTAACTGTCCCGTCGTAACCGTGGATGGTTATGTTGACCCGTCAGGTGGAGATCGCTTCTGCCTCGGCCAGCTGAGTAACGTACATCGCACAGAGGCCATCGAGATGGTATTAGAATTATATAATCACTGGTAACCCTTGTCAGTGGTATTGAGATACTATGATAGTTTGTATTCATATTGTGAATTTCTTCTGAATTTTTTTTTTTGGTTTTAGTTATTTTGTTTTTTTTTTTTTTTTTTTTTTTTTTTTTTATTATTATATGTGATATTTGACCATGGAAGACAAAAGCAGTGTTAAGTCTCTGGGGGTAGCAATAGCCAAAAAACATTGTATGGGTCAAAATTCTAGATTTTTCTTTTATGGCAAAAAAAATCATTAGGATATCTCAGTAAAGATCATGTTTTCATGAAGATTAATTACGACATTTCCACCCGTAAATATATCCAAACCTTAATTTTTGAATTTAGTAACCCGGTGTAAGATTGCTAAGAACTTTATTTGGACAACTTTAAAGATGATTTTCTCAATATTTAGATTTTTTTGCACCTTCAGATTCCAGATTTTCAAATAGTTGTATCTCAGCCAAATATTGTCCGATCCTAACAAAAATGGACCCTTATGACTGGTTTTGTGGTCCAGGGTCACATATGTTATATGGTTTTTATTAATTTTATTTCAGTTTTAGTTATTTCATACATCAAGTTAATAACTAAATGAAATGCAAGATAAGAATTATCGTTATTATAGTTATTTAATACATCAAGTTAATAACTAAATGAAATGCAAGATAAGAATTATCGTTATTATCAATAAATAACCCCTAACACCTGTGGCCCTTTATCACGGGGGTTTTCAGTACACTGCGATTGTATGTATAGTTTTTATTCATTATTTTGAATTAGATTTTAAATATTGTTTTATCTCATTTGTAATTTTAAAGTTTTAGTAATTTTGGTGTGTATTTTATTTATATATATATATATTATATATATATATATATATATATATATATATATATAGTTTTATTATATTTCAGTTAAAGATGATTTTATTTCCAGTAACAAAGTTTTTTTTATATATAATGTACATTATAGTTTCTTCTCTATGCCCCACCTTCTGAAACACGTCGATTTTTACAAAGCTAATCGGTCTCATATGCCAGCAGCACGAGACTCATCAGATCCATCGATGCCCTTGGGCTGCGTGCACATCCCACGTCCATCATCGGTTTTCTTTAGCAGTCCCCCCCCCTTTTAGCAGTTCAGTCAATGTACTGTTAGGAGTAACGGAAGAACTCGGGATATTGGTTTTATTTAGAGGGAGTGTAAGGCACGTTTATAAACCGAATAACAAGTTATTTGTGGATTAGTACGTACTGGAGATGTGAACCGTTTCAAACGATTCAGATATATTTGGTGAACTGGTTCGACTGGTTCACTAAGAAGATCCTGTTAAATAGAAAGATTTGTTCACGATCCGGACATCACTAGACGAGACAAAACCAATAAAACCCATTACAAACGAGGCATTTGTTGCTTCCAATGGGGACATAATTACTGATTATAATGATTTATACTGTCTTTTTACGCGTTGAGTCGTGTATTGCGCTGCGTAAACATTAAACCATGTCTGCATTTGTGATCTGAGAAACAATAAACAACAAGCCTACTCTAATGCTCAAAACTCGCATTTGAATCATCATAGGCAAATTATTTAAATATAAAAAACATAACGTAACCTACAGGCTGTGAATAAGAAGCGCCAGACTGTCCTTGCAAAGTTTGAACTGCCCAGCTTTATAGAAACAGCCGTTGTGTCACAGATGCATTCCAGGCTACTGCTTCAGGAAACAGTCCCTGTCCTTTATAAAATGCGCAGCACACATCTGAATATTTGGGTTGAATTGTTCTGGAACAGTGTTGTAAATACAACTTAACCACTGATTTCTAGTCATGTCCTCTTTTGGAAGGCCAAACAAAGTTTCACTTCAACGAAACGCACAGCGACTCCACAGCATGGCAGCTGCGGCAACAGAGAGAATAAACAATATGCCTTCTTTCTTTGTGTGAACATCTGGGCGCTGTTGTGCAAATCTTCCCACATTGTGACGTAGACATGTGGGGTGTGGTAGAACGAGTCGTTTTAGGGGGATGTGGTTGACCCTTAACTTTTATAAAGAATATCTCTTTGGATTTGAGACTTTAGTCTTTGCAAGAGAAAGGAAAAATTTAAATCGCATCATATGATCCCTTTAAGGTGGCAATGTCATTTTACATGTAAAAAATTGTATGATTTTTGTGATTTTTCAACCAAAGTATTCAGAATTAAATAATAATAAATCCTATTTGTTTTCAACCAAATTAGTATTCCTATATAATAATTAGTAATCATTAGTAATTAAATTATATTTGCACAATGAAAAGTATTAACAATATTAGATCTTGGTCTATATTTACAATCAGAATATTAATATTTAATCATTATTTGTTTACAAAATAATTTTTCTGTTTACAAACATCATGGTTTATCGCACCTAAGAACAATAAAGATCTCAGTTAATGTAACCACATTGAACTTGCTGATGCATTTACAGCAAACGCAACTAATAAAATTAGAAAAAGTCAATTTTGTGTGCATGGGCAGCTGGTCGAAGTATTTTTTGTAGTGTTAGTGCTGCTTCAGGGCAGTGTAACAAGTTTGCATCCTAATAGTTTCCTTTACGTGGCTTTAGCTAACACAAAGTGTACATTTAAGAGTAATTCAACATGTCTTCACAGCATCTGCATCACTACTGAATATCTGTGTTTGGTGTCTGCAGGTGTTTGATCTGCGTCAGTGTCATCGGCAGATGCAGCAGCAGGCGGCGACGGCTCAGGCGGCTGCGGTGGCGGGAAACATCCCAGGTTCGTTGGGAGGCATCGCCCCTGCTATCAGTGAGTCTTATAGGAACACTCCGACTTTTTGGGACTTTAGCTTATTCACAGTATTCTTCTGCCCAGATTAGATGAAGTCCAGACACTACGGTTTTTTCATTTTCTGTGCGTTCTGTAAGTGTTATTTGACGCACCCACCGCTAGCCTAGCTTAGCACAAAGACTGGATGTGAATGGATAATGCTAGCATTAGTAATCCCAATAAGTGACAAAATAATGCAAAACATTTTCACTATTTACATGTTGTGATCTGTATAGGTCACAGCGTGTACAAATATACAAGGCCACCCCCTCAGTGATTAGCGCAGCACCCGAGACGCGCCGTGGTGAGGAGCAGAGGAGTTCGCTCAGAGTTGGAGTAATAGAGTCAGCAATTACTAGATAGTCCAACATTTATAGTGTACAGTCATGGGGTGTTCGCTGTATTTAAAGAGCTGCGAAAATAAAACAGGGGGAGACTAGGTAATACTATGACCTTTCATAGAATTCCAAACCATCAAAAACGCTGACCTGATGAATCGATGGCTACTTGTTCTGGGTATATTTCCAAACACACCTGTAAACACCATCACACGAAGTATTTCGTTTGCTCTGAACATTTTACTGTAGGACGACTATTTTGAAAAAATGCAAGTTGCCACACGGACCATGAAACGTGTGCTAAAGGATACAGCAACCCCATCGATAATAAAGACATGGGACAAATTGGATCACCTGTTGCTGCGGTAAGTGTGTCCGTTATGTTTTGAGATGACTAACATTAGCCATATTGTAACAGTGCCATGCTAATGTAATATAACCTTAGTAGTGACACTATTACGTGAATATTTGAGATGACTATTAGTATTGTGATTATTGTGTTGTCGTGAACCACATCGCTCAATAACAAATGAGCGGCGCTAAATGTAACTCTCAGGACTAATACATTCAACTTTCTAATGAATTGGAGGGGGATTGGCATTTTTCTTTTTGAGAAAATGTTTGTGAAATAGTAGGCTAACGTTACTGTCTGTGGGTTCATTGTGCAAAAAACTATTTGCCTTTTGCTAGTACTTATACTTTCCCCATATTTCTTGGCTATTGTAATTGAAATTATCTAACATTACTGTATTTATTGGCTGTTGAATCCTATTTGGTCACTGTAATAAATTGCATTTCAAATATATCAATTCCTGTAATAATTCTTTATACATTTCTGTGTGTAATTATTTAATAGGATGAGATGAGTGTTCTACAGGCACTTTGTAACTCCTCGTCTGTGTATACTGGCTCAAAACTATATGGTTCTGGATCTTGGTTTGATACACAGTAAAATTACTCTTGAGTCTGACAATTCCTAAAGTCAGCATGATCACGAGTGACGTCTTAGCCTAGTTAGTCACGTTTGTTTTTGTTTACGGAACCATCAACAGGGCGTCTCGTGGGGCTGCGCTAATCACTCCGCCCAAGTAGCCACTCCGCCCAAGTAACGTAAGCTTGCTCCTACCCTAGTGAGAATATAGTTCCCAGTATTTATACGATTAAAAATGGTCTCTGTCCCATATAGCCTTGTTATTTTACACGCTGTGACTATACAGGATCACAACAAGTAAATAGGAAAAATGTTTGCATTATTTTGTCACTTATTGGGATTTACTCTGCTAGCATTATCCATTCCCATCCAGTCTTTGTGCTAAGCTAGGCTAGCGGTGGGTTGCGTCAAAAACACTTACAGACACGCACAGAAATGAAAAAGTCCCCTGAAATGAAAAAGGTATGTATGGACTTATCTAACTCTGGGGGATACTGTGAATAAGCTAAAGTCCCAAAAAGTCGGAGTGTTCCTTTAATAACTTTCATTTGTACATGTATAAATCCATAATACATCAGTTTTCTGCCATTATGCAAGTAATGCGTGAACTTTTTCTTTCTTTCTTTCTTTCTTTCTTTTTTTTTAATTGGTGGAACTAAATAATTTTTGTGATGTTAGGTTCCATTAATTAATTAATTTATTTATTTATTAAATACTGGAACTAAGTAATTTATGACTTTCAGTTCTGTTAATTTTATTATTATTTTTTTATATACTGGAACCAAGTGATTCATTATGTTTGGATCCTATAATGATTCTTCGTTAAAAAAAAGAAAAGAAAAGAAATAATAATTATATAAAAAGATATAATACTGGAACCAAATAATTTTCAAGATGTTTGGTCCTATAATGATTCTTTATTTATTTATTTATTTATTTATACATTTTCATGACAATCAGGTCCTATAATGGTTCTTTAAAAGCAAATGATTTTATGGTATTCGTTTCTGTTAACCGTTCTGTAACAAAAAATACTGAAACTACAAATGTGACCCTGGAGCACAAAAGCAGTCTTAAGTCGCTGAGGTATATTTGTAGCAATAGCCAACAATACATTGTATTGGTCAAAATTATCAATTTTTCTTTTATGCCAAAAATCATTAGGATATTAAGTAAGGATCATGTTCCATGAAGATATTTTTTAAATTCCCTTCTGTAAATATATCAAAACTTAATTTTTGATTAGTAATATGCATTGCTAAGAATTCATTTGGACCAGGGTCACAAATGATTTTTATGACATTCTGTTCTAGTAATTTTATTTTTTTTTTTTAATTATTAGAATAATAATGAATTAATAGAATAATATGATCCCTCCGCCTGTCCTCAGGTCTGTCTGCTGCGGCAGGCATCGGCGTGGACGACCTGCGGCGTCTCTGCATTCTGCGCATGAGTTTCGTGAAGGGCTGGGGTCCTGATTACCCTCGCCAGAGCATCAAGGAGACCCCGTGCTGGATAGAAATTCATTTGCACCGCGCTCTGCAGCTCTTGGATGAGGTTCTGCACACCATGCCTATAGCTGACCCGCAACCTCTGGACTGATGCTCGAACATTGAACCTTTAACCTTATTACAGTGCACTCAGCTGACCTTTGACCTTAGCCACGAACGTCAGCGGAGTCTTCACTGATTTGTTTCGCCGTCTGGCAAAACGTTGAAAACCAGCAATACTACAAAACAACACTAACTCTGATCTATCCAACAGGACTGTTCGTCAAAACAGTAAAATCACCCTTTTTTGAGACCTTGACTACGGAATTTCAAACAGGAAGTGGTTAAGTGGAGATGTGTAGAGTCTTCATATTGCGTTTAATCCAATGTCAGTCAGATGTGCACAGTGGCCACACACACACTGCAGTGGAAAACAGATGTCAGAGTTTGATGTTCTGTGCACATGATCATTCACACAACAAAGCTGAACCTTGTGCAAATCATCTGAAAAAATCAAATCCAATAGTTTTATGACTAATTTACTAAGAAACGTATCTTTCGTTGTAGTTAATAAAACCATTTTCCTGTAAATTATGGCATTGAATTGAAAGGTTTTATGAACTCTGTAGGCAAAAATTCCATATTACGTAAATTGTTGCATTCAGTAACGATTATGTAAAAATCTCTGTAAATAATTGCATTAAATTGAATGCAGGTAATTTAGGTAACAATGGTTTTATTTACTGCGTACAATTTACGCAGTCCAGAAATAGCAAAACCATTCTTTTTGTATACTACCGATTTCTTGAACAGCTAATCTGAATGATCATGTGACACTGAAGACTGGAGTAATGATGCTGAAAATTCAGTTTTGCATCACAGGAATAAATTACATTTTAAAATATATTACAACAGAAAGCTGAAATTGTAAAATATTTCAGAATATTACTTATTTTTTTTCTGTATTTTTGATCAAATAAATACAGCCTACATAAGCACATAAGACTTCTTTCACAAAAAAAGTAAAAATGTTACTGATCTAAAACTTGAATGGTAGTGTAAATTATTTTATTTAATGCAACAATTTACATCATTTTATGAAACTGAAGCAATCACAAAACAAGCTAAATATTTACATGAATTAAATATTTATATAATTTGCATTGATTTGAATGCAGCAGTTCATGTCAATATGGTTGCACAAACTAAAATTTACACAGAAATCTGTTCAGCTATATACAGATCAGAAATTATATTTTACATCTGCCCCTGTGAGAAACCTTTTTTATTCTGTTGATAAGATGAGATCCGAACACTAAGATTTTGAAAAGATTGATTGTACTTTATTCTGAATATAGCCTCAGAAGCTGGTATGGCGTTTGAACATTTATGAGAAATTATATTTTATGAACATCGTTTTTGATGAACAAGGCATGTGTGACAGTAACTTTTGTCACTTCCAAATCGTTGCAATGAGTATGTGTATGTGTTATTTTATTTTTTTTTTTGATTTTTTTTTACTTTTTTGTTATATTTTTGCTTTTTGTGTTTTTATCATGTGTAATTTTTTTTATAATTTTTCTGTGGGGGGTTTTTGTGGTGTGAGTGTGAAAACGGACTCATCCTACATCCAGATCTGTTTTAGACAATTAGAAGACATGAATTATGATTTCTTGGAGTTGGAGCCAAACCCATTTTGTCTTTGATAATAAACTTTCCCTCCTTTTAGCCCAGGTGGATTAGATACGGTCAATACTGATTGTTTCATTGTACTAACCAGTTTTGTCCTCTCAATGGATGTGCATTTTTTAATATTTTTTTTAGTGATGCATGTTCATGTTGGCATGGAGATGGAGCAACCTGAGATAAAGAGTTGGCAACAGTTTTGAATATGAAGGTGTGTTCAGAATGGCTTACTTCTATTTTTGCAGCGTGCACTGCAGTATATTGTTCATAGTACATACATGATCATATAGCCCAATGTATAATGATCGATTTGATGGATTTTCAGTGTGACTAAACTAGAGTAATAAACATACTAAAGAAATGTGAGCTAATCTTGTCTCAGTATTTGAAAAAAGTTGCCAAAAGTTGAAGATATACATAAATTAGATTACAAATACAAAATAAGTGCACTCATTTCCACTGATAACTGGATGCCACTTGAATTAAACATGCAACTTGGCACAAGTAGTGTTTAGCATTGTGCATTACAGACTATTTCACATTTAAAAACCAGTATGCAGTATACAGGTGCTGGTCATGTAATTAGAATATCATCAAAAAGTTGATTTATTTCCCTAATTCCATTCAAAAAGTGAAATTTGTATATTATATTCATTCATTACACACAGACTGATATGTTTCAAATGTTTATTTCTTTTAATTTTGATGATTATAACTGACAACTAAGGAAAACCCCCAATTTTAGTATCTCAGAAAGTTAGAATATTACTTAAGACCAATACAAAGAAAGGATCTTTAGAAATCTTGGCCAAATGAAAAGTATGAACATGTAAAGTATAAACATGTACAGCACTCAATACTTAGTTGGGGCTCCTTTTGCCTGAATTACTGCAGCAATGTGGCGTGGCATGGAGTCGATCAGTCTGTGGCAGTGCTCAGGTGTTATGAGAGCCCAGGTTGCTCTGATAGTGGCCTTCAGCTCTTCTGCATTCTTGGGTCTGGCATATCACATCTTCCTCTTCACAATACCCCACAGATTCTCTATGGGGTTAAGGTCAGGCGAGTTTGGTGGCCAATCAATAACAGGGATACCATGGTCCTTAAACCATGTACTAGTAGCTTTGGCACTGTGTGCTGGGGCCAAGCCCTGTTGGAAAATGAAATCTGCATCTCCATACAGTTGGTCAGCAGCAGGAAGCATGAAGTGCTCTAAAACTTCCTGGTATACGGCTGTGTTGACCTTGGACCTCAGAAAAACACAGTGGATCAACACCAGCAGATGACATGGCACCCCAAACCATCACTGACTGTGGAAACTTTACACTGGACCTCAAGCAACGTGGATTGTGTGCCTCTCCTCTCTTCCTCCAGACTCTGGGACCCTGATTTCCAAAGGAAATTTACTTTCATCAGACATAACTTTGGACCACTCAGCAGCAGTCCAGTCCTTTTTGTCTTTAGCCCATTCTGACGCTGTCTGTTGTTCAAGAGTGGCTTGACACAAGGAATGCGAAAGTTGTGACGCTTTTCTTGCATACGACTTTTTTTAGTGGTTCTTGAAGCACTGACTCCAGCTGCAGTCCACTCTTTGTGAATCTCCCCCACATTTTTAAATGGGTTTTGTTTCACAATCCTCTCCAGGGCGGATTATCCCTATTGCTTGTACACTTTTTTCTATCACATCTTTTCCTTCCCTTCGCCTCTCTATTAATGTGCTTGGACACAGAGCTCTGTGAACAGCCAGCCTCTTTTGCAAGTGACCTTTTGTGTCTTGCCCTCGTGCAAGGTATCAATGGTCGTCTTTTGGACAACTGTCAATACAGCAGTTTTCCCCATGATTGTGTAGCCTACAGAACTAGACTGAGAGACCATTTAAAGGCTTTGCAGGTGTTTTGAGTTAATTAGCTGATTAGAGTGTGGCACCAGGTGTCTTCAACATTGAACCTTTTCACAATATTCAAATTTTCTGAGATACTGAATTTGGGATTTTCCTTAGTTGTCAGTTATAAACATCAAAATTAAAAGAAATAAACATTTGAAATATATCAGTCTATGTGTAATGAATTAATATAATATACAAGTTTCACTTTTTGAATGGAATTAGTGAAATAAATCAACTTTTTGATGATATTCTAATTATATGACCAGCACCTGTATACTGCGTAGTACACCAGTATTTCATTCTGAGCACATCCTGTGTGTCAACCAGAGAGACTGTGTGTGTAGGAGTGACTTGTTGAGCAGGTTGTGCAGGCTGATGAAGATTTTCCGGTGTGTTTCTTCACTTATTAGTACTTTTCTGTTCATGCTCATCAACATAATGACTGAAACATGCTATAACATTACTGTAGATATGAGAATACAGTAATTATGTTTTATGGCTTTCAGTCATTAAACAATCCAGCTGCTCTTTCTGAAACTACTAAATTTGACAAACTGTTTTTTTTTTTTTTACGTGTCATTATATAAATTTGCATCAGTGTTTGTGTGTTAAAATCAGAGGCTGTAAGGATTACCTAAAGGCTGAAAATTTACCATGCTACAAAAAGTTTCTACCAAAATGCAACAGCTTCCACTGCACTGAAATCATTATAATTTATGACTGCAGTATTTATGCTGAAAATGTGGTTACCATGGCAGTTTTCATAAGGGAGAACTATACTACCAAACTTTGTGCTTTTCATGAATTTCATCAGAATTTTATTCATAAATTCATTTTTGCAACAACATGCTTTATGCTGAAAATGTGGTTACCATGGCAGTTTTCATAAGGGAGAACTATAATATTGGTTTTAAATGAAACAATTTATTAAGTAACTTTTAATATCAGAAAAATAAAAATCTTGATTCTTTTTTACAGCAAATATATAATATCAGTGCTTTGGACAGTAAGGCCATTTATCATAAAATATATTTTAAACTTTAATAATACAACTTATATGCCTTCATGTCCCTGCATAAATGTATATACATATTAAAAGAACAGTAAAATGATCAACTACAGAAACATTGTTGCAGTGTGTTGGTAAAAAATCCCTCTGATAAACATAAAATTCCTAGTCATGTTTAAAGTAGGACTTTTATTTTGTTCATAATGTGGTAGTATGCAGACCTAATGCAGCATGTATGTCTATATCTATATTGGATCCTTGGCTTTTTTTGTTGCAGTTTAGGAATCGTTAGATAATAAAACATGCAGGTGTGCTCTTTCCTGCTCTATTGTACCTAACATCAATACTCTACAAGCTAATATTTACGGCAGCGACTGCTCGCCAGATAGTCTTAATATATATCTTAAATCTTAATATATATATGTATTTGAATATGAAATATAAACTACAGAAATACTACAAAATTGTAAAATAAAATAAAAAAACTTTCAAGGTGAATCTTGAGAGGTTATGGATCTCTCATGCCTTAGTTTCTCGGAGTTTAGTGGTGTTTGCACAAAGTAAACAGGCGCAAGTAGCCGTGTCAACCTACACTTTGAGAGGTTTATACAACATTATCTTTGACAAAATCACTCCTCTCAGGTCCTAAATGACTCGCTCCTCTCAGTATGACACCGTGTGATGTCCTGGCGCGAGAGGAGTCATAAACACATACTGTAATGCAAGCTACGAAAAAGGGCCTCGTGCATGAAACATTTAATTTACACAATCACGATTAATCGTTTGACAACACTACTTCCATCCAGCTTTTTAAATCCGATATCCCAAATTTTGCATACAAATATGTGGATGGAAACATTTAATTGAATGTGAAATCGGCTTGAAACACAAGCAATGTTTAAATTGATCTAAAAACTACCTGTGTGTTATTTGAGAGTTTAACACAGTAATTTATGCACAAACTGATTCCTGAGCAATTCATTCACGCAAATTCATTTTGCTCACAAAATACTTCACCTGAAATTGAAAATTTGCAGAAAATTTTGTCACCTTCAGACCATCCAAGATTTTGTTTCTTCATCAGAACAGTTTGGGAAAAATGTATCATTGCATCACTTGTTCACCAGTGGATGCTCTGCAGTGAATGGGTGCCGTCAGAATGAGAGTCCAAACATCACACCACTCCAGTCCATCAGTTAACATCTTGTGAAGTGAAGAGTTGCCTAATCAAGATGTTTTAACGTCAAAAATAAGGGTCCGCTATCCTTAATAAAGCTTTTTGCTTTGGAGAGCAAGTGATGTAATGATAAATTTCTCCAAATCTGTTCTAATGAAGAAGTGAGGTGAGTACTTTTTCAGCAAATTTTAATGTTAGGGTGAACTATTCCTATAATGAGGACATGCAATGCCCTTAGATTTCGTATTGCGTCCGGAGATGCTCAAAGCGGTCCCTAGGTGGAGTTCAGGACAGCTCTTTATGATCGCGTACTGCTCGACTCTAGTGTTGTGAAACAGAAACTAAAGGCCACAGATGCTTTCGCAGCAACATCGCCAATCCACACCACCACCGTCATGAAATCAGGCACATGGAAATGTAAACAAACTTTGAAAACAAAACAACAAAAAGTGATGGCAATTTAGCACTGCTAAACCCCAGCGCTGCTCGCCGCAAGAACGACGCGACAGCTAAACTTTGAGATGAACTCAACTGTGGTTATTAATCAAAAACCTGCATTTCCCAGTTATTTCAACGTAATAAGGAAGAAGTATTTCAATGTAAAAAATTAACCCAGTTAACTCCTCCCCCTCCCGATTTTTTTCCTCTCTCTATGCGTTTTGCAGGATGGAGTTGGAACACTCCAAACAAATGAGGTTTTGCGCACCCAGGACGAGCGTCGCCACGTTGTCTCCACAGCGTACGCACGCAGGAACTTGGCTGTGTTTGGGGTAAGTGCGCACATCCGGCGGAGAGCTGGAGCCTGTGCTGTCGCTAGATGGGGAAAATGCGGAGCCAAAGGCTGGGAGGCTCTGGGAATTCTCCTGCACCAACCGAACCAGCGGATAATCCTCCGGAGGAGACGGAGACAGACGGGACGGAGAGAACCTCGGCGTAGTGGGCAAACTCGCTCCTCCTCGCTCGAGAGTGCTCCACAATGTGGGATTGGCGGATGGCGCTGTCATCGTTAGCCCATCGTAACCCGCAGGATCTTCAGATCCCAAAGGCAAGTGGGAATCGCCAAACCAGAATGTGCCACCGCTGTTCCCGGGACTGAGATCCGCCACTGCGCTGCCTTTCCCGCTGTAGTAAGACTCGCTAGAGTTGCTTCCGAGCGAGCTGGAGCTGTCGTTGCGATACCCTGCGGCATTCCTGTGGAAGTTTGAAACGCCGCCGGAGAAGAGCCAGGCTCCGTTGCTGCCCGAATCGAAACCAACATCGGTGCCGTTGTAGTGGAAATCGTCATCGTCCACAGTGGTGTCCACGCTTCCCACGGTGCGCATCGCAATATGAGCTTCAATCTCATCCCGAGCTCGGTCTACGTTCTCTGGCATCCCGGTCACCTCAAACACCGGTTCTTTGTCGCGGCTTGGCGTGACGATGTAAGTGTGGGTTTGCTGCTGGATCCTCTTGATAGTCGCTCCTTTTGGCCCCACCACGAGCCCTACCATTCGATACGGCACCCGAACCTGGATGGTGGTCTGTCCCGGATGGCAAGGAATGCTGTTTGTTGGTGCCACTTTGTTCCGAGACGCCCGGATGAGGGAAAAATGCTCGGCCGCAGACAGAATCTCTCGCTTGGCCGTGATGACGTCCTCCTTCCGGCCGGTCACTACAAACATGGGCTCCTCTCCTCTCACCGGGGTTTTGATGTAAGTGTTGGTCTTTGCTCTCAGAGCTTTGATTTTGCAACCTGAGAAAAACAGAAATACAAATACAAGTCAACACTTTGCCAGCTTAAGAAGCCCTCTATCAATCAATCAGTCACAGGCATAGACAAGTGAGCTCTTCACAGGAGTAATTAGTGCAGTAGTCCTGGATGCTGATTGGTCAATACTAACAGACTTGATATGGTAACAGGTTGTCAGTGTGTTAGTATTACACAACTTGTTTTCATCCAGTGCAGTGAAGAAACATCACGTCATTACAGATAATTGGGGCAGCTGTAATCTATAGTGTACATGACACATGCAGTTCAGTGAGGTCAGTGCAAGCATATATTATTAAACCCATTGTGCTGATATTGAGAAATTGGCTCACGCAATATACAAATCATTAGGACTAATGATCAGGCTTATTACTAATATTAAAAATAAATAAGGTTTTGTCTAACTCTTTTTTTTTTTTAAACTAAAGCAAATATTTTGAATTCGTTTTTATTTATATTTAGCATTTTATTTTAATTTTAGTTAAAGTTTTACTAATTGTTTTGGGCCATTTTTAGTAGTTTTTGTTTTATTTATACAGGTCTATTTTTATTATCTAATTTATGAATTTTTATTTCAGTTTTAGTTATTTTAGTATATCTAGTTAGTTATTTTAGTTACACTAAAATAAAATGAGAAATGTTGCCAACTGAAATACGTGTTTTTTATATTTTACTTTTTTTTCAGTTAACATTTATTTTTGCTCAAGTACTGAAATGGGTTTCAGTTTCTGTTTGAGTGAACTATAATAACCCTGGTTCAAAATTAATTCATGTTCTGAAATACAGGCTACTACAAAAGATGGATAACCTTTTTTTTTTTTTTTTTTTTTAAAGGTAAAACTTTCTGGTAACTAAACGTGCACTTTAATGTAAATAGAAAATATATTTTTCTAACAAAATATTTAGGTAGAATAATATTACAATTTTTATTTTATTAATAATATAAAAAGGTTATACTATATTGCATTATATTCTTATATAATCTATTTTATATATATATATATATATATATATATATATATATATATATATATATATTCTTATATTAATTAATAATATACATTATAATAATAATATACTATATTAAATTAATTATACTATATTAATAATTGTGTTAATTATATATATAATTAAATTATTTTGTTTATTTTGGTTAGATATATATTTTTTTTTCATATATTTATTTATTATATCATTATTTTTCTCATGAGGCGAGGTCTGTGAGAATATCAGCAGGGCGAGTACAAATATGAATCACTAATCCAGCTGGCCTCCTTATTGTTGAACACTGTTGAAAAGTGAGACAAGATGAGTCATGATTTTAGAATATCAAACGTGACACATTAACGATCGAACAAACCCACCCTGCCGACCAACTATTTCCGCCACATGCTCAGATGTGGGCACCATCACGCACTCTGTTGTGTTAACGCTCTTCCTCCTGGTATTGAGCGCACACCTCTCACCCTCCTGCATCATCATCATCGCCATCATCATGTTCTCCTGAACCTGGTAACCCTGGGACTCGCCCGGCCCGTCCAGGAAGAGCCCACAGGTCCCCGGGGCCTCCATGGCTGTGAGGGCCAGGGCCCTCAGCTGCTCCAGATCAGTATCATGCCTGATGATGTTGTTATTGTTAGTGTTTTCCTCCTCTGATTCAGTTTGGGACAAGGGCTGTAGGTCCAAAACCGCACCCAGGACACCCAGATGAGAAGTATCATGTAGTTCTGACGGACTCTCTTCATCCCGGAGGCTCATCCCGCTCAGGTTCTGTACCGGTACCGGGAGGTCCGGTTCAGTATCGTCTGACTCCAGGAGTTGAGCTGTGCTACTGGGCATGCTCGACAAACAACGTGTCCTGCTTTCACTGCGGGACACACATACACAAACAAAAGTGCCACGACAATGAGTTTTCCGCGCTCTCGTTACTCTATTATAGTATACAGAAATAGATTAAACGATTTGTAAAGTGTGTTCGGTGTATTTGAACTTACAGCGGATGTTTTAGCAGCAGCAGCCGTGGTTCCGTGACCCTGCTCTGCTAGCTCTCTTTGTTTACGGTTCTTCGGGGATCCTCGCGCAGGCTCGTGAACAGCGATCTGTCGCCGCAGCGCCACACACCGGTGCGGATGAACAGTGAAGTTTTCGTTTTAGCAGCCAAAACATTACATTTATGTTTATTTGGGCCATAAGAGAAACTATAATCATAAATTAATGACACCTTTTAAATTATAAAATGATAAAAAAGATATAATGAATATAATTTACTCCAATTTCTCTCGTTTTGTTATTTCACTTCTGCTTTGGGAATTTTTTCTGTTAGGAAATTTCCGTTGAAATTCAATACTGTGACGCTCATAACATTGGTTTCTTTATTTATAAATTTCGTGTTTTTCGTTAGCAGCCATAAACTTAACATTTCAGTTTATTTTGGCTGTAAAAACACTTTAGAAATGAGAAATAAAATAATGCACTTTTTAAATTATGAAATGACATGATTTCCTCAAGTTTTCCATTTGTTTTGTGGTCCCGCTTCTGCTTTGGGCTGTTTCTGTGACGCTGCTAATATTAGCCTATTCGTTCCTTTATTTAAATTGCTTGTTTTTTTTTTCCTCATTTGTTTGTACTATTATGTTCCATTTATAATGTTTTATAAATTTAACTCATATTAGTTATAACGTTTAGATATTTATAAATGTTATATATTTTATAAATACATATGTATTGTCACATGACACGTTGTTTGTATGAATTGGATGTCCACTAGAGGTCTCACTTCCCCTTATCGTCACCCCACTTCAGAACTACATTTCCCACAAGTCTTGTTGGTACTCATCACTGTTCATTGTATTCAGCTGTTCCCACTTACATTGTTTGCACCTGTCTATATATACCTGGTTTGTTTCTGTCTTTGTTACGGAGTCCTTGTTTAATGTCACCCTGCTTTGTTGTGTTTCCGTGCCGTAGTTTATGTTTCTAGTTTTGGATGCTTACCTGGATTTTGACCTTTGCCTGGCTGATTGATGATTCTGGATTATCCTAATAAAACACTGCAATTGGATCTACCTGTTTGTGTGCGTGTCGTGACATGTATAAAATATATTTATAACTTTTATATTTATAAAGTTATATTAATTATTTTTACACATTTCTGAAAGTAATATAGGCCTAAATTTATTAATTTAAAGTGCTAAAGTGTATAAATACACTACCGGTCAAAAGTTTGGGATCAGTAAGACTTGTAATGTATTTAAAAAAAAGTATTTTATGCTCATCAATGCTGCATTTATTTGATAAAAAAAAGTAATCTTGCAAAATGTTATTACAATATAAAATACCGGTCAAAAGTTTTAATATCCTTTAAAGTAATATTTATTCTTTGATGCAAAGCTGAATTACCATCAGCCATTACTCCAGTATAAAGTGTCACATGATCCTTGAGAAATCATTCTATTATGCAGATTTATTATTAGAATTATCAATCTTGGCAACAGTTGTTCTGCCAAATGTTTTTTTGGAAACTGCGATACTTTTTTCAGGATTCTTTGATGAATAAAAAGTTAAAAAGAACAGCATTTATTCAAAATATAAATCTTTTCTAACAATACAGATCTTTGCTATCACTTCTTATCAATTTAACACATCCTTGCTGAATAAAAGTTTAAATTTCTTTCAAAAAAATAAAGAATAAAAATGTACTGACCCCAAACTTTTAAACTGCAGTGCATATTGTTAGAAAAGGTTTCTATTTTAAATAAATGCTCTTCTTTTTAACTTTTTATTCATCAAAGAATCCTGAAAAAAGTATCACATGTTCCAAAAGCACAAGAGTTTGCAGCACTGATAATAAATCAGCATATTAGAGTGATTTCTGAAGATCATGTGACACTGAAGACTGGAGTAATGATGCTGAAAATAAAGCTTTATTATCACAGGAATAAATTAAATTTTAATGTATATTAAAATAGAAAAACGCTATTTTACATCACAATAATATTTCACAATATTAAATTTTTCCTGTATTTTTGATCTAATAAATGCGGCCTTGATGAGCATAGGTTTTTTTTTTTTTATTTTGTTTTTTTTGTTTGTGTTTTGGTTTACTTAATTATTATTATTATTATTATTATTATTATTATTATTATTATTATTATTATTATTTAAGTGTTTAACCTTGTTAAAAATGAATAAATATTTGTTTGTTTGTTTATTGAGGTTTGAATGGAGTTAGACTCAGAGAATGAACACTTTTCTCTACATAGTTTAGTGTTTTTTCACCCTCCGTGTTTCAGTGTCCAGGCAACGAATTACCTCATGAATATTAAGCAGGTTAAGAGACTGGCGCCTTCAGGAAGTTTACGAACGTCTCCGTTTACCTAATTAATATTCATGAACACCGACGTCCAGGCAACGCGGCGACGCGCTTCAGCGACTGAGACGCTTCACTGCTCCCACAATGTTACATTAGTTAATTACGCGCGTTTCATCGTTGTAAAATATAAATAATTCACCAGCATGTATGATCGAGCTCCCAGGTTCACACATCTGACATCAAGCGGCACCACGTCTAAAATTGGACCAGGATCGTATAATATCAGCAGGTCTCTGAGCGGGAAAAGGGGTCAGTTTCATTTTTGACAGTAGGCTAAATGGTTAGTTTTAAAACCTAAACTTTACAAGAAGCTCAGAAATTACTCTTAAGCAGTATTAAGAGGTTCTTCAGTGGTTCTCTTGCAGACTTGTGCATGCAAACTTTTTTGGTTATTATTATTTGTTTGGGTAACTTACCTGTGATCATCTACAAGGCTACTGCATTTGTATGTATGCATGTATGTATTTATTTATTATTTCTATCTGTTTCTCCAGATTCGTATGCCCCCTTCCTCTCGCTGTCCAGTAGAGAGTCTGGGTTCCTGGGGTCAGGCAGTGGTCTCCTCTCTCCTGGACCAGGACAGTACAACAGTGACATCACCAGGGTACATTAAACTTTTTTTATTGCATCACCTTGCAAACAATTAATATCAGTGATTACTGCAAACTTTTAACTTGCAGAATCATATTTCGGGAGGAAAGAGTCTCCAGAATCGCTCCAAGCGCTTTGATGACGTGGTGTCAGATGTCCCGGGACCGGGAGCATACGATGTTAGAAATGATGTTTCACCTGCAGAGAAGAGACAGACCAATCCAGAGAAGAGCCCAAAGGTGACACATTAGTTTAGGTGATCAAATGGACTAATTTGTGAATTATGATAGGTGTTGTTAAAAGTGTAACAATATAACAAGTTATATTTTGTAACTAATTATAATAAATCGTATTTTATAGCAAATTATATTTGTTATAAAAATATAAATAAAATATAATATATAACAAAATAATCATATGGACTGTAATTTTATTTTATTATTTTGAGTTCTAAAGATATAGCCATTTATACAAGTGTTGTAAAAAATGTAACAATAAAGCAAATTATATTTTGTAACGAATTTGAATAAAGTATATTTTATAACAAATTATATTTGTTATAAAAATATAACAAATTATAATGTATAAAAATAAAAATAAAATATAAATATAAAAATATAATAAGGACATGTTTTATTATATATAACATTGTATTTTGTAACAGATTACAAAAAAATTATATTTTGTAACAAATTATATTTGTTATAAAAGTATAACAAATAAACCCTGTAATAAATAAATAATAGATAATAAACCCAGTTTTGTAGGATCATTGCATTAATTTTATTTGTTATATCAATTTTGCATACGATAGGAAGTGTTGTTAAAAATAAACCCAGTTTTGTAGGATCATAGAACAAATGATAAATAATTTTTTCTAACAAATTACTGTATATAAATATATATATTTATTTATTTAGTATGTATAAAGTGCTTTTGACATTTTAACACTAATTAATCACATTTCCCCCAAAATATTTAGAGAAGTATTTTATTCACAATGAATGCTACTCTCCTGGTAAACCCAAAGGGTTTGCATACTTTTTTCTTGCAGCTGTAATGATCATCTCTCTCTGATAATGGTCTGATATGCATATTTGATTATATGTCATTACCATGTCTGCAGGCCGTCTCTAAAGCGGCGAGGTTGCTGCTGAATCCTGATGCTCCGTCCATCCCGTCTCCTGGACAGGCGTTCGGATATGAAGAGGATGCTCGAGGTGTCCTGCACCGGCACAAACCCCTCACCAGAGACCAGACCCTCGGCCCGGCCTTCTACAGTCCCGTACAGGTCAGACAGATTACGAGCAGTGTGTGTAAATGGATGTGCACTCAGTGAAAAAGTTACATGTCTAATGGAGTGCTTTGAGTGTGTGTGAGGTCAGATGTGTGTGTGCATTAACAGAAGAGCGTCTAATGCCCCTCTGCTCTGCATCATTAGTGCCGGGCCTATTTCCATTACTAATGATCGCTGCATTATTTTAAAAAGTCACAAAGCGCAGCACTCATCCATTTTACTGTCAGGACCGAAAACCCTGGGTAATTATTCTTTATGTTATATTTCAATATTCACTTACAATAATGCAGCAGATGCTGGACTCAGCTTTAATCAAATCATCTTTCATTTGCCATTGAGCTGCCAACTTCCTCTAGAGGGGGAAGAACTCTTTATCAAAGCGCATGGCCATCCATCATGGGGCATCTCTGTTTCTCTCTCTCATCTCAGGTTTTGCTTGTTGATTACACATATTCCACCCATTCCAACATTGCACATTTTTTTACACTTTTCTACACTTTATTTAGTTTAACTGAAGACCATTTATTGACCAAAACCTAAAATGAGCCATAGTGTGCATAAAACATGCAGCTCAGTGAGGTTCATCAAGGTTAATTAACCCTTTTCATCAAGGTTTCATTATGAATGCACTGACATTGAAAATTTGGCCAAAGCAATTTACGATTTATTATGAGGAATAACCATCTGTTACGGCTAATACTCAATATTGCATAACAAATATAAATAAATAGTACAATATAAATAAACTGTATAATAAATATATAAATCCATTCTGTCAGTATAAATCAGTTTTGTCTTTAGGTAATTTATAATTCATATTTCGAATATAATTTCTGAAAATTTTACATAGAAATCAGGTTATGAAATATACTATAAAAATGGTTAGCTGTTTTTAATTTTAACTTTTGAAATCTGACAAAACCCCCAAATTCATGGAAATTTCGAATATTACTAAATAATTCAAAAGTAATTTCTAAAACTTAAAGTCCAAAGTGAAATCAGGTTGTGAAATATACTGGAAAATCAATTTTTACTTATAAAATCTTGCAGAGTTAAAATAAATTGTAAGAAAAAAGAATGTGTGTTTGTATAAAGAATAATTATATGAGCAATTTTATATTAATATTGATAATGTGTTAATATTATTTTTTTTTGAGTTGGTGTCTCATGCAAATAACATTTTATATATTTCAAATATTTATTTAGAAGACATGCTGAAGTTTTCCTTTTGATGTATTGAGAGTTTCAATCATCTAATCATAATATTTTCTGAAGTGGACTTTGAATGTTATATGCTATAATAGTTTCCCTTTACAACATAAGTCTGTATTATTTTTCGATGAAAGTGCAGATAAGTGAGTTGGGCTCAGGAAAAAAACATTCAAGGGGAAAGGATTGAAATGACAAAAATATATATGGAAAAATATCTTTGTTTTTGTTTTTTGGCATTTTGTAGGAGGATCTGCCATCCTCTCAGAAGTATAAAGGTGTGCATTTCGGGAAGATGTCGGGCCGGAGAGAGCAGGTAATGGGTGGAGACGGACCTGGACCGGGACATTATGATCTACAAGAGTGAGTTTGATTGATGCAGATTTTCTTAGCTGCAACACAGCAGCATTTGCATTGTCTTGCAAAATTTATTCTGAAGCATCTGGACTTGGTTTGCCGTGTGCAGATGCTTCAGAATAAATTTTACAGACGGACCAACCGCAGTCTGTTCTCTGACCGTCTGACAAACACTGTACACAAAACTCTTTATATTTCAAGATTTAGAAAAAAAAAAAACGTTTTTGATTTTTACATGTTTTGTTAATCATGATAACCTTCAAAAATGAACACAACTTCTATGGATTTCGAAGCCTACATATAATCAGCAAAAAGCTAAATGTTGGCTATTAATGAACTACACCACAATCACATGACTTCTACGTTTAACCATTAAGCTTCTTAAAAATTCACAAGGGGGTATTACTGATCTGTTTTATGTTGCACGAAAAAAAAATTAAAAATTCTTGAGCTTGTGTTTAACCTCAGACCTTATTTCAGGAATTTATTCAAAAAACCCATTGACTTTATGACGATGGAACCAGAAGTACCAGAAATACATCATCCCTGCAGCACTGTATGGTGTATTTGATTAAATGCTTGATTTTGTGTGTGTTTATCAGGGATCACACTGTCCTCTATGAGAATGTGAATCTCACGCGAGAGCAGAGAGGCCGTTCAGAGCTGGTCATCCCTCGGTACCACGAACTGGTGGCTCTACAGGAGGAGAAGAAGGTTTAAACCTCATATCCTTTGGATTTAGTCTCTGTTACATATGTGTAGCTATCAGAGGAAGACGTTTTGGACGTTTGGGGATTTTTATTTAAAAAAGACATTTGATGCCACTGAAGCTGCAAGTTACAGCCAAAGTGTTTCAATTCTGTGTTACTTAATGCACAAATAATTTTGAAACACACTGATATGATAACTTAAATTCATAAAGCCTTTTTTTTTCCTGTTGTACACAATCTGCTACATGCCTTCTGATATTTATATGCATTTTATGTAAGTATCTGCTATACTGCTCTCATTTATTTACATTACAAACTTATTATCAGTTTCATATATATACATATCAGCATCTGCACCAAATCTGCACTCTGAATAAAACTGAGGTGTTTTTCATCCATATTCGCACTATATCATACAGTATGAGCCATAAAAGCCTGATATTTAAAATATGATACTCAAAAAGTTCAAGGTTCTGTTTTGATTTACTGTTTTGTTTTTTTTTTTTTTTGTATTTTGTGTTGTGTGTAGTGTTGACTATTGCAACAAGACCTGAGCTCAAATTTAGATGCGTTTCTGCATGGATGCTTTTTCTGTATTGGGTACAAATAACTTTGGTTTTCATTATGTGTGCATTTTTCATATGCGTGTGTGCATGTGTGTATTTTTAGGGTGTTCCAGGACCAGGGCAATACTACATAAAGAGTCAGTTTGATACGCCCAGTAACCCACACGCTCCTGTGTTGAGTCCACCCTTCCTGTCTCAAGCTCAGGCAACAACAAACTCTTTATTTTTGGACATGCATACTGTACCTGCTAATAACAGCTGCTCACTCTAGAATAAACTCTCCTGAGGTCACATGAAATTAAACTAGACCTTACTGACATGTTTAATACACATTTCTGATCTAATATGTGCACGTCATTTAAATAGTCTTTGTAATCTTTTGTTAAATTTTGTGTGTTTTTTAAATTGTGTTTTGGTTGTGTATGCCTCTTCATGTCACTTTGATATGATTTAAGTGTTTTGTTGTTTTGTGTGGCTGTTCATTTTGGTTTAGGATGAGACGCCCCCTGTAGGTGCGTACAATGACCCGCGCTGTGCTCTGGAGATCCTGAAGAAAGGCAGAGGGGTGAAGAAGAATCCTTTCGGCCTGACAGCTGTACGATTCCTGCCAGAAAACAGATCGAAAGCTACGCCAGGTTTGTAATTGTGAATGTGATTTTGTGCAGTATTCTGAATGCAAAATGTCTTTTATCTGTGAAACACAATGAGAGGTCAGATTTCATACTGCTACACAAATGCTTTACATGAGCAGCAGCCAATCAGATTTCAAGCTCCTTTCAAAGCAACCAATCAGAACACTCAAGATGCATTTTAAATTGCTTACTGTCTAGTGTGCAAAATTAAATTTAGTGCCTCACAAATCATAGTACATTGAAACTAGTATGCCAAAAGTGTTTCTTGAACAGCAAATCAGCATATTAGAATGATTTCTGCAGAATCATGTGACACTAAAGACTAGAGTAATGATGCTGAAAATCCAGCTACGCAGCACAGGAATAAATTATATTTTAACAAATATTATTCTAAATAGTATATATATTTCACAGTGTTACATTTTTTATTGTATTTTTATCAAATAAGTGCAACCTTGGTGAGCAGAAAAGACTTAAATGTAAAATCTTACCAACCTCAAACTTTTGGACAACCATCAATATCAATCAGCCCTAGTAAGTGCAGCTCCAGTAGTAACTAATCGTCTAACCCGTGCATGTCTTTGCTAGGTCCCGGTGCCTATAATGTGTTTGAGTATGGCCTGGCTTATGAGAGTTTAAAGAAAGCCTGTCTGGAGAGCACGAGGAAGGGCGCCTTCGGCTCTATTGCACCACGCCAGCTTTTCCTCCCCAGCAAAGAGGAAGTGAGCCGCCCGGGGCCGACCCAGTACAAGGTGAGCACTTCTTCAACCCAGAAAGTGTGCACTCATTGTCTATTGTCTATTGTGTGCTAATCTGCCTGCGCCCTTGCGAGCTTATTCAGACTTTTCAGAGAGTGTCATCCAATGAATCAAATAAATCTTCCATAAATCCCCTTGAACTGAATATTTCTCAGCATTCACTAAATGTCAGTCTACCATATTGAGCCTATCCTTTCAAAACTTACTATAGGTTTAGCCAAAATACCACAATTGCCACACTTAATGGCAAATGTCAGTATTAATTAGTTTTGCTGGTGCTCAGGGTGAGGTTTTTAAATGAAGTATCAATCATTCATGCAGCAGACGTGAATTGCTTGTTGGCTGGTTCCAGGAGTGGTGTGCTTTTACTTTTCCAAGCAGTCAGAATTAACTGTGCTGTATATCTTTTTTTTTTTTTTACTGTACTAAAGCATAAAAATACTATGTTTCAAATGTTTAGGAAAAATGCTCAGTTTTTCTCTGAAAAAAACAACGCTTTAATCAGTTATTCTATGTGCGTTCTGTGTCTGAATGTCTGTTTTTGTGACTTCGTTCACTGATGGTATACCCAATAGGGGGGTTTGACACCCCGGGTTGCCAGTTGGTAGAAAACACAGCCATATTACAACCATAGAAGCCAGCAAATGAACTTAGTCAGAACTGGGTTCTACCCAACTTTAAACTCCCCCGGCATCCATCTAGAAAGCTCTGTGACCAAAGGATTATTTAAATGCTGTTTATTCTAAAATAAATTAATTAACTTACAGGTTAAGGCTCTTCGCCTTTCATTGTTATTTGCACTTGTCCCTGTTGTGCATTCTCAGTTTGGTAACTAACAAGAGTGTCGATTCTTAGGAGGTGGAGCAAAAGAAACAACAACTACATAGCAACCAGCTAGAAAACCCTAGCGACCACATCATTGTAGCATCAATGAAGAAAAGTTGTTTCTTTAAAAAAAAACAAAAGCAAAAAAACCTCTTGCTGACCCCAAACTTTTGTCCATCAAGTGCACATGCAGATGACTTACTGCATTTGCCAAAATGTCCAATATGCAAACCGAGCACACTGTGGGGGATACTGTATCCCACAATGCAGTGCACTTGATTAGACCTTCCATTGCAAGTGTGAAAAATGAACCGGAAGTAATAGCAACCACAAACTTCCTTATTGATGTGTATTGTATTCGGTGTTGGGTGTAATGCATTACTAAGTTATTAATTACTGCAATATATATATAATTCCATTTCCCTTGAAAAAGTAAAGTAAGGGATTGCTTTAATTAATTACAGTTACTTCTGATGAAATTGCATTATATACTGTATGGACTTTAGAACAATTCTATATAAAACAATAGTGGATTTAATATCAGTATTTAACATCTAATGTAAAAATGTATGGTTTTAATGCAAGGGTGCCCAATCCTGTCCCTGGAGATATACTTCCTGCAAAGTTATTAATTTGAAAGAATTAAAATTGCAGTTTTATGCCTATGTATTAGTAGTAATAAGTAATGTAATGCTTTTTAGAGTAATTAGTACAGTAATCTGATCCACTGTTGGAGATGTAATTAGTAGCTAGTAAATATAGCGATTTTTTCACTCAAAAATGAAAATTCTGTCATTAATTCCTGACCCTCATTTCGTTCCAAACCCATAAGACCTTCATTCATCTTCGTTACACAAATTAAGATATTTTTGATGAAATCCGAGAGCTTTCTGACCCTCCAGACAGCAAGGGAACCAATCCCTTTAATTACTTTTTTAGAGTAACTTAACTTTATTGTAGTAATGACTTGTAGTTATCTTATATATTTTCTTTCTTTTGTGTTTGCTGCAGGTGGAGAAAACAACTGAAGCGTTATATAAGAAAAAGAGTACAGCTGCTTTTAAATCTGCCACAGACAGACTTGTGGGTTCACTGTTCGCCAAAGTAAGACACACACAACACTCCAAATTCACATTTATACTCTCACAAAGAAGAAAAATCAAAGATGAGACCTCTTTCATAGCTCAATAGTTTCTCCTAGACATGAATTGGAGAGCAAATTGATACTTTTGAGATACTTTTTGATATTGAGAGTTGCCAAGATACTAAAATCTGCAAAAAAAAAAAAAAAAGCAAAACAAGAGATGTTAACATTTCTCATCAAATTCTTCTCAGAACAAATTATCTTAATTGCTCCACACTTATTTTTTGCTCATTTATGTTTGTTTTTAGCAGAAACATCTAAAGAAGAAGTTGATACTTTAAATAAAACTTCACTGAAACTACATGTTCTGAGCTATAAAAGAGTAAACTCTGAGCATTACAAGTTTTCTCAGTAATAATTCAAACACAGCCTGTCCTAAAAAAAATGGATTTTTACTGTGTCTCTGTGTGTGTGTGTGTGTGTGTGTGTGTGTGTGTGTGTGTGTGTGTGTGTGTGTGTGTGTGTGTGTGTTTGCCTAAACTTGAATCCAATGGGAAAGCCCTGATAGTTTGGCTTCATGGAGAGTTCAGATTAAATCTTGTCCATATCTAACATCAGTAATTATACAGCGCAAGACATGAGAACGCAGAAGTGTCCGTATGTGAAAGTGTGTAGCCTAGAGAGTGTCTGACTCAGACGCTCTGATGCAGATGCTGCAAATATTTCATTATGAGCCCAGCGCCTCGCCTTGCTTTTATTAGACACATGTCTGCTCCCTCACAAATAACAGCACATACACACCACCGTCTGCGTCAGTCCCACCAAATCTCACCACAAAATCAAAAGAAAGAAATGGGACATTTTATGTTGCATGAAGCTTAATGTTAGGATTATAATGTTTTGCATCAACATTATTTTCATGACAGTTTAGCACATTTATAATGAATTACAATAATACCTTGGAAAGTTTTACTTTTTAGTTCTTATTATTCTTAATAATTGTAATTATTTTTCAGTTATTGTTAACATTATTGTTATTGTGATGGACAAACAAAAACAAATATAATAATAATAATTATTGTTAATATTGTTGTTGTTATCCTAATTTTACACTTTAACTTTGTTGATGACTTTTTTTTCTGTTTTTGTTTTCTTCTTTTGTTTTTATGTTTTGACATGTGAAGCACTTTGGACTGCATTTTATGTATGGAAGTTGCTATCCTTTAAAAAATATAGTAATAATAATAATTTTTATTATTTTAAATAACACATTACATTTTAATTCACCAAAAATATAAATATTGTAGAATTTATATTGTGTTTTTGCATCACACAAAAGGGAATTTGGAATTTTGTTTAATTATCATGACTCATGACAATGATTTCATAATACAAAACATTTTAATGCACTTAAAAATAGTCTTGTTCCTGACAGGTTTGTTTGGCTTCACCCGTCTTGATGATTCTCTCTCTCTGTCTGTCTGCCCAGCTTACAGACGTCTATTTACACAGCTCTATAAACAAGACATGCAACTCTGTGTGTGTGTGTGTGTGTGTGTGTGTGTGTGTGTGTGTGTGTGTGTGTGTGTGTGTGTGTTATTTGACTGTGGCTTAATTCACAAAACTGTCTTTGCATATTTATTCATTAGACGTGTCACTCTTGACTGACGTCTATATTTTGAATTCTGCGGTTAGTTGATTTTCGTTTGCTGACATGATTACAGTCATGGCAAAAAGATCCGAATGCAATTATACAAATGTGTTATACACGTCTAAATAACTGGAATATTTCTAGTTCTGTGCAGTTTAATTTCTGTGTAAAGCATCTGTAGCAATTTGACTTGTCATTAATTTTGAAGGAACAAGCAAAAATTGTGTTTGCAGTAATGCACTTACTGTGCGCGCACACACACACACACACACACACACACACACACACACACACACACACACACACACACACACACACACACACACACACACACACACACACACACACACACGCAGCCTCCTGGCTCATATGTACTTGCTGTAAATACATTGTGCAGATGATGTTTATGATGCTGTGGTTAGATATGAGATTTCTCTTGGCAGGATACACCTCCGCCAGGCTCATATAACGTGAGTGAATCGTTTGAGAGGATACACGGCCACCATCACTACAGCGAACCGCGGAACGAGAAAGCACGCAAACGACAGAGCTGCTTCCTGTCTACCGCCCCCAGAGACGCCGGCTTCCTCCACTACGACCCTGAAACCCCAGGTGACCCAAGCTCTGACAGTTATTAAAGGAACCTACGCTAACTTCATCTTCATGGCATATGTGGCCTGCTGTTGATTTGCTGAAACAAACAAAGCAGAGATATTACACTGGGAGGCTATGGGGCTAAACATTCAGTGATTAAAAGCAGAAATGTGAAGGTTGTGTTTTTGTTTTCTTTAAAATTGGGACTGCTGTTGAATGCCTGGGATCTTCTGCTCATGCCGTACCGACAAAATGTGGAGTTTTCTCCATGTAAACAGCGTTTTTAGACATGAGTTATGTTTAAGTATTCAAGCTAAACTAGCTGTTGTTTATTTGTGGTTTTCAGGTCCGGCTCATTATAGTCCAGATGTTAAATCAGCCTCAAAACTTGCAATGATTGTCTCAAAAGAAGATCGCTTTAAAAGCCCTAAAGACAAGACCCCTGGACCCGGAGCATATGAGGTATGTAATGCATATATTTATGTAACATTTATATTTATGTGTATAATTAATGTGTGTGTGTATATATATGTATACATTTTTTTTTTTTTTTTTAATTATTTATTGATTTATTTTTGTATTTGTTTTTTTTTTTAAAACAATGTAATGCATATAAAAATATTTTAAAATTTATATATATATATATATATATATATATATATATATATATATATATATATATATTATATATATAATTCTTTATATAATATTAGTAATAACAATAATCATATTTATTTATTTAGAAATAAATAAGACCGGCTGGAACACTTTACTGTGATAAAATAAAATCAAATATATGTATTAAACAAGATGTATTAAATACATTTCCTTTACATCATGTGTCACACTCTGGCTGTGTGTGTTGTAGTTGAGTCCGGTCATCATGGACACGGTTCTGAAAGGCACCTTCAACGTGACGCTTCATGATCCTTTGGTGTCCAGCATGAGATCTTTACCTTCACGCAGGTCTTTGAGAAAACCCTCTGCTCACAGCAGTGCCTAACTCAGGTCAAAGGTCAGTGAGACTGATTAAGATTGTTAAGTTTCAGTGATTGAGGTGTTCTTGCGGTTTTTATTGGTCTGTTCGACTCAGAAAAGAGAAAAGAGGACTGTCTCCTGCTCTCCTGTCTGTTTGATTGAGACTAACATCTCTGTTACACACAGATTCACCACAGGAGCAGCATGAGCTCTCATATTATATTCCCTCTGAATGGCCAATTGATCTCCGGAAACCAAAGATGGTCAAATAAAACATGCATCATATTTTTTTTTAATTACATATGCTAATTAGATGTTTCATTAATGGCATGTGAGTCTGCTCACTGCATGATGGATAACAGGAGATCTGGCTCTCAGATTCACTGTTTTAATTTAGTTTCATTTCTATGTAAATTTACTTTTTTATGTCAAAAGCATTTGTATGTGTCTGTATATATATATGTGTGTGTGTGTTGTGTATGTGTATGTGTGTGTGTATATATATATATATATATATATATATATATGTATATATATACTGTACACACACACACACACACACACACACACACAAACTACTAAAAATGACAAAAACTCAATGGAAATGGAACATATAAAAATAAAAACTGTTTCAAAATATGAATAAAAACTATAATTGTATCTTAGTGATACTAGATAACACTGTTTGGGAGAATTTAATGAATTTAATTGCAGACTTGGGAACAATTGTTGAAAAATAGACATGAGGTTATTTGGTCAAAATGCTCTCTTTGCTCTCTATCTGATCTCATTGCTGTATATAAAACTAAATAAATGATTTTTTATTTACTACTGATGTGTACAACAATAAGTAATGAAGATAATAAAGTAAAATAATACAAAATAAAACAATATAATTAACTTACAATCACAGTGTAGAGTGAACTAAGAAAGTACCAATCTATGAATGGAACAAAAATAAAAAATGAAAGAAGTAACATTACTAATTTAGAAATCTCTTCATTATTTAAATGAAGACTGTATTATATAAATAATCTCTGTGGATCGAGTTCTGTATTTCAGTTTAAAAATACAATAATGTAATATTAGTAAAATGAAATAAAAAATATCAGTAATGCAAAACAAAGAAGAATATAAAATATGGAAATTATATGAAAACATGCAATTTATGACTTTTTTAGAAGCAGGTTTTAAAATATTTTTAGGAAATTTGGATCAGTCTTCCTTGCATGCAATTGTGATATTTTCATGTCTTAAATTTTTCTTCTGTATTCTAATTTGTTTTTCAGGTCACACACTTCCAAAAAGAGCTCGGCTAAGCCTCTCCTATTAAACACATGCTTCCCAGGAGTTCCTGTCACACACACACAGAAACCTCTTTATGGGTGATATATTTCCCCAGTGCTCACGGAGAATAAATCAGGATTCTTTAATGGGTTTGATGTTTCAGGGTTTTTGTGCGTCATAAATTCTCAGCCCTGCCCACAATAACACAGTGCTAATGTAGAGAGATCTCAACATCCACACACACAATATCTTGATATCGTTATACACACCCTTTTAATCTAATTAAGCATTTACACACTCTCATTATTCAGCAGAGAGAGGGAGGTCGAGGGAGGAAGGGCGAGAGACGAACAAATGAAAGAAAGAGAGGTTTTAGCTCTTTATTGAACTGACTTGTTTTACATTTGCAGGCTAATTGAATCAGATAAATCACTGTTGCGGCTCTCGCCCTGCGCGTGTGTTTGTCTCATGAAGTTTATGGATGTTAAAGTCAATGTGAAATCAAAATTGAACCCATTTGTTTCTTAATGCACGATCCTGGACTTATTGTGTACAATTCATCGGTGCACGTTACTCCAAATAACAAAACGCCAGTTTGTTGGTATAATCTTTCTTCAAAAAACTTTTAGGTGAACATCACCTAGGTCATGTGGCTGTTGGATAGTGTTAATCAATATAGTGCAACATTCGGGTTCTGGATGTAAAGATAGTATTAATTTTATTTATTTTGTTATTGGTTTTTTTTGTTTTCTTATAAACCATTAAAGGCAGACCTGCTGTGAGCTACAAGGTTGTTGATCAATAGTATATGCTTTCATTAAAGCCATCAGTATGCATTATTTCAACTTATTATTATTATTATTTTAATAATTCTGGTCAGCAATGGAATTCCTGGTGAAAAACTACATTACCCATGATTATATGCCAATCTTCAACAATCAGCAAACAGAAACAAATTGCTGAAAAATAACTATTTAGTGTCCATCCAATCCCACAAACATGTCCAATGCATACATGTATATGTATGTATTGGAATAAATAAAATACTTTATTTCTATATACATAATTAACATCTTTTAATCATTAGTTTTGTATTTAGTCATTGTTTTTATTTATGTCGGTAGCAATGCTTAGTGAAATTCTTTACATTATTGTAGTTCTTTCCATTACTTAACCAGTTAAATACAAAGTCTAATTCCTTTGTCTTTTTTGCCCAATCTTCCAATCAAAGTTGGGTCAACTCAAAGGGAAAAACTTGATTTTTTGCATTTTTTTTTCTTTCTAGTGAAAGAATTACATAAGTGAAGAAGAAAGCAGAAATATTAAATGTTATGAATTAATATTTACTGATTAATCCACACATTTTGTAGAAGGGATTTTCAACTGAGATTTTAGACCAAATTGCAGGAGGGAGAAAATGACTTTCAGAAAGATGACAATATTTTAATAGATTGGTAGGTATATTAGTAAAACCTGTTGACTTCAGCAATCCTTGTTGCATTCTATGTCAATGGTGACAGTTCAAAAATGAGAAAAAGGAATTTTTCTGTTTGTTTTTCCAAAGTTTGCATGACTGTAACTCAAGAAATATTGAAGATATCTTAATATCCTTTTAGATTCTGGTTCTTCACAGATGTTTCATTTGGTATCTCCATTTTTAAAGCACTATGGTTCAGTCCCAGAGATATTGGTTTCTCAATGTGGATCTGTGTCCAAATAGTTGAATTTTACCCATTTTCAATGGCTGAAAACCAAATGTGGTCCCTTTGCATACATCTAATACTTACTGAGTTTAAAGCAGAGTAATTACAGAAGAAATATTGTTGAAACTAGAAATAAACTGTTATTTATTCACATAAAACACAAGATAAAAAAGTCAACATCCTGATTTTTTGAGAGTATCATAGTGTTAATTACTGTAAGGTTCCTGCAGGTCTTAAAAAGCCTTAATTTTCCCCTTCACAATTTAGGGTCTTAAAATGTCTTTAATTGGTGCATAAAATCATGACATTAAAAGTTTCATGCACTGCAACAAAAAACACACACACATTCCTTCCTCAATATTTTTAGTTTTCCAATATAAATATCTAACTATTATAATAACAATAAAACATGCATAATTACATGCAAGTAACCCTAAGTCAAACCATAATCCTAACCCTAACCATATAGTAAGTACATGTAGTTAATTAATTTTACTCTGTACTTAAATGTTTAACTCATTAAACACCTTAAAAAAAATATCGTGTAAAAATATATAGTGTAAAAAAATATCCTTAAATAAAGGTACAAGTACTTGAGATGCAAATGTAAATTCTTGAAAAGTAACGCTTTCTCACATAATGCAGGGAAGCAGCCCGTGCATAGAATGAATAATCGATTCTCAAGCCATTGATATCAACCAATTCAGCACCACTGCCGTGGACAGCACCTGGTTACGTTGCACGTAAGAAGGTTTATCTCAGGCAACTTCTTAAGGTGTAGTTCAGGGAACACGCCTAGAAATGGTACACCTTCAGTTAAGGCATACCTTTAGAGACTTCATAAGAGAAAGCGTTGATGGACTCAGATGGAGAGAGTTAGTTGCGGCCTTATTTCTCACTTGGGAAGAAGAGGATTAAGTTAAGTAACACATTTGTTTTGTCTTTTTTTTTTTTTTTTTTTTTGCAAAATGAATTAAAAAGTAATGACAATTGGTTAGAAGTTGTATTTTCAAACACTGAAGTGTTGCTATTACGACTCATGATGCAAAACATTTATTTCATTTTGGATTTCAGAAAGGCAGCCTATTTCTACAAAGCACATCCTGGCCACATATCTGGTTGGTTTGGTTCATGAGTTATAACTTTTAAACAAAGACTTTTTAAATTCTCTGTGGGAAAATGAATGGGAAAAAATAGCTCAGAAACCAGTGCCACTGGAAAAGTGGCTGAGCACTGTTGCATTATATCTAGCTGTTGTTTTTTAGTGTTTTTTTTAGGCCATGCAGTCCTTTGCTAATTGCTAACGCACTAATTTGAACGCAGTTTGACAGCAATCTTATAATAGCATATAATTGAGAGAGATCTCACAATTCACTGGCATTCTGATATGAAACACCCACTTTTGTGACCCCAGCTGTCTTACAGTAAACCCAGAACTCTAACGGTTAACCATGGCAACCTAAAAATAGTCGCTTTTGTTCAATGTGCGATAGGACTTTTATTGCGGTGAACTCAATTCGAGCTCTCTGTAAGCATATGTTAATGGTTATGAGTGGTAGAACGTGTGATACGACGTTCTCAGTGGACTTATAGAAACAGAGCTGAAGACTTTTAAAAGTAAACACCATATTGCGAGATGTGTCAATTGGGGAGTTAATTGTCGTTAAGATGTCTTAATTAGTCATTAAGCCAAGCTGTTCCTCCTGCTGAGGTCTGGTTGGCCCTGTGCCCACGACTCTCCAACCACAACTTCTGCTTCTCCATTACTGTCTTAATGTTGAAGAACTTCAGTCGCTCTCACAAACACACCCTGAGGAACATCTGATGGCTCAAATGTTGTTCTTTCATAATCATTCTAAAAATATAAATTATATTGTTGATCGTATACATAAAATAATGTATATAGTTATTTTGCATTACACACACATTTCATTTAACTGTTGTAAAGTGGTGCTGTTTTATACTGAATATTTTAAAATGTGTAAGAAAACAAGATGCAGAAAGATAAAAAAGGCTGGAAATATATTTTTTAAATTTTATTTTTCAGTTTTTGTTTGTTTTAGTTATTTTGGTATGTGTTTTTGTCATTTGTAAAATTAGTTTTTGTTTTAAAATATTTCTATTTTAGCTTTATTTTTTATGTTTTTCATCTAATAATTATATTTTATTTTAGTTTTAATTTATTATACAAAATGAGACCATTTTTGTAAGAGTAATAGTGTGATGAAATGAATGTGAATTGCAGCTCAGATCTTTCAGATTTGGAAATATGTGATGAGAAATGTTAGAAGTGAGATTTCTGTAGTCTTCTTCTAGGAGAAATATCTAAGAAGCAGAAGTTTCTCAAACTAATGTCATTGATGTCATGGAGAAACAATTGAGACATTTAAGAGACTGTGATTGTGACTTACCTACAGGTAAGCAGAGAGATCTGTAATAACAGTTTAAAACTAGATCTTTAATATATTTTGATCAATTGAATGCATCCTTGCTGAATAGATGTATTAATTTCTGAAAAAAAATCATACTGAGCCCAGACCTTTGAACGGTATCTATCTTAACCTATACTCCACACAAGTGTGAGTTATATGTTTTATACATGATGTACATTTTTGTTTGATCAGGCATTTAATGTGGGAGTCAAATTATTGTTACAGTGCTAGTGTGTTCTGGATGGTTGCTAGGGTATTCTTGATGGTTGCTAGGGTGCTAGTCTCTGTGATATTCTGTTCTCTAGATGCAGTTCTAATGACTTTATTTAATGCATCTTCCGCCATGTGATAATTCACACCAAAAGTGGATACTCAAGGTATAGTTCACCCAAAAATTCTGCCATCATTTACTCATCCTCCACTTGTTACAAACCTGTGCGGTTTTCTTTCTTCAGCTGAACACAAAAGCAGATATTCTGAAGAGTGTTGGTAACTAAACAATTTACGGTAGCCATTGACTTCCATAGTATTTTTGTAAGTCAATGGCTACCGTCAGCTGTTTGGTTACCAACATTCTACAAAATAGCTTTTGTGTTCAACAGCTGAAAGAAACACGTACAGGTTAGGAAGGACATGTGGGAGAGGAAATGACAGAATTAACATTTCTAGGTGAACTGTCCCTTTAAGTTTGGGCTTTTTTCAAACCACTATCTCAGTGAGCAATAATAGTAGCAAGCAGCATTAAACCCACACTCAGAGAGTCATAAGCGAGCACATGTCATATGGTGAGCGGAGGGAGGGCCGTGGGGTGTTCATGGGCCGGGGCTCATGTTATCAGCCCCTCACACTCCCTCCTACTCCAGCAGGGGGTATAATGATCCTCACGCACATATAATCACGAGACTCCAGTAAGCATGCTTAAATACAGCCTCCGCTATCATCACAGAGAGCAGGTAGCAGAGCAGACAGAGAGAGCGACCTGTAGGGTCAGCGGACCTGTGATTAGACTTTTATCTCCACGCTCATCGTTTCTGTGAGAGAACGGCCCCAATCTGAAGTTTAATTGAGTTGAATGTTGTTATCGGAGTCGGGCTGCAGTATTGCTCTCTCTTTCTCTGTCTGTGTCTCAGAGGGAGATGTTTTTTTCCCTCTCTCTCTTTCTCCAGGCAGGAGGCTGCTTTATATGGAAATAGGCTGCGGAACGACAGAGTTCATACGGAGAAGAAAGCTCAAAGTACTGCGAATGTCACACTCATTTCTGCTCAAGCTCTTTTCACATTTTTTCCATGCTCGTCTCGCAGTTTCTAAATAATGCACTTAATGTTTGCTGTTCTGTTTGGTGTCTTTGAAGGAAAGAACAAAACACATGCAATGAGGCACTGGTTGTGTGTGGAAGGGAATTCTAGTGTACTGCTGAAACAGTATGCCTTATGCAACAAGAAATGTTTAAAAAACACACACACTGCATGTAAACTCTAACATTTTATATGAAAGAAAGTTTCTGCCACAGAAAAAAAATGCAACTTTTTATCTCACAATTCGATTTTCCCGCAATTCTGAGAAAAAGAAGTTAGAATTCTGTAATATATACTTGCAATTCAGTGAAAGAAAATCAAGATATAAACTCAGAATACTGACTATTTTTCTTGCAGTTCTGAGTTTTTTTGTCACATTTCTGAATTTTTTACCTCTGAATTTGGATTTACATCTTGCAATTCTTATTTTTTTCTCTGTGGAATAAAAAATTTGAATCTGTCAATTCTGCAATTGAAAATTCTGAGAATTAAAAAAGCATTGAAATAAGACTCAGGTACATTGCATTTTGTAATACATTACTCTATGTTCTGATTATATATGCCACATTTTGGTAGATATAAAATATTCATACTTTATGAATATTTGAATATTCATAAATATTCATATTTTATATGGGGTGCCAAATGTAACTGGACTGATTGTGACAAATTCCAGTTACATAAAATAAAGTTGCATGTTGTTACTAGGGGAAAAAAAAGTATTTTGATTTATTATCTCAGGACTTTGTTTTTCTGAATTCTGATTAACTGCTCGCAATTCCTTTTTTTTTCGCAGAGGAATAAAAACATGCAAAAGTTAATTCTGACTTTTTTCTTTGTTTTTCTGAGTTTATATCTCACAGTTAAAAATGATGAGGGGAACATAAACTCAGAATTGCAATAAAAATGTTAGGTTTTTATTTTTTTATTCCATGGCAGAAACAGCCTTCAGTAATTTTTCATGCTCAAACTTTGTGTAAAAAGTGCTGCAGTGATGATGCAGTTTTTTTTTGTTTTTTTTTTTGTAGGCCAATGCAGAACCTTCTCCCATAACAGAAAGCACACAAGATTCTTTCTTTTGCTTTTGGTTTACTGCAGAAAAATAAAGTTCTGTTACCAACAAAATGATTTATGATACACGTCTTGTTCATCAAGATAATGAAGACTACTTATGAATTTTGAAGCATGTATACAATTGCCAAAAGTACAAAGCTATAGTTATCACGGCTATGGTGGAATGAGGAGCACATGAAGAAGGAGATGAATTCAAACAGTATTTAATATAATCCACACAAGGGTAAATCCACAAAGGCAGACAGGAGACACACGTAGCACATCACATACAGTACAGCAACATCAGTACTGGATGAGGGACAACTGAACAGGCTACAGACAGGTGAGGAGGCTCAACTGATGAGGACACAGGTGAACTGACTAACATAATCAAACACGAGGAAAAACTGGGTCACACAGAGATCATGGGTGATGAAAACACAACCAAACATCCATGGGTGTGACAGTAGTTAAGCTATAAATGAATTACACCATGGTCGCACAACTTCAACATCACCAACATCAAACTTTGGACAATTTTAAATTTTATTTAAAAAACTAGTCTATATGAAGTTGTGAGTTGAGTTTTTCTGTTTGGTGTGATGATTTTTAATGTCTCTGTAAGTCACATTTAGACGCTTAGGAGCATTTTTCAAGTCATGAAAGCTTAAAAGTCACAAGGGGGTATTACTGGTGTATTTAATGTCATAGAATCAAAGGTAAAAATGTCTTGAGCTTTTGTTAAACACAGCCCTTATATCAGGAGTTTAACCAAAATCCCATTGACTTCAGGACAATGCAAACTCGTTTCTGGGTTTTAGGACTTATTCCTGCAGCTCTCTTTATTCTATAACTTCTGTCAGATCAAGTAAAGACATTTAAGCAAGCAGTATTAGTTGAGTTAATTTGTCACACTTGAAATGGGATTCGGTTGCATTGCATTTTGGGATACGATTATAGTGTTTTCTGATTATAACAGCCCATTTTGATAGCTATAAAGCATGCATATTTTATATGGGTGCCAGATGTACATTATGTGATGTTAATTAGAATATTTCAAGACAAAACAAAGTTGCATGTTATTAAGAGAAATGTGAAGTCAAACCAAAATGTGATTTTGTGCACCAGCAAACTGCGGTTCATCCACAGAATGAGCATTTGTGAATGAAATGCATTGCATTTTGTCGAGATACGCATTTTAACCAGGAAAGGGGTTGTTTGATCAAAAAAAAAAAATGTGTGGATGAAATGCTAATCGCATTAAAATTTTAATTTAGTGAATGAAATGCATTTTGTGACATGCATGACAAGTGCATTACCCTTATGTGCACAAAATAAGTGCTGACGTATTTCCATTGATGGAATGCCACTCTATTTTGCTTGTTTGTTTTTCTGTACAAGGCACTCCATTTCTCATGAAATACTGTGTTTTGTGTTACATAATTCAAAAACCACCAGGTTACACTTGGCACTCCATATTTTTGCATTGCATCTACATTTTGAAAACTGTATGAATGCTGTGTTAGTCAAACCTGTGATCATGTCCTGTTTAAGAAAGACGACAGTGTGTGTGTGTGACAGAGAGTTGTCCAACTGTGAGCAGTGATAATGACCCTGACACAGGATGTGTTGCCAGATCTTCCCCTCTAACACACAGCACAGGGCCAAGGTCCATGTGTCAGCCAGCTGGCTCGTCCCTCCTGGCCTGTGGTCTGACTACTCTGGAGAACAGCGCTGACACCGCGTGAGAACTGACTCACAGATAGCCTTCCTGCCACTTCACCAAACACACTCAACCTGCTTGTATGTCACCTGTATAGGAATCAAAAAACATAGGTGCATCGCTTTAGCTCTGTGATTCATGGAAACGCAGACTCACGCAATCCAGTCATAAAAATGGTATTAACAGTATAACCTGGAATGCCACAGAGTTTGCTAATTTTGGATGAACAACTCAATCAAATTGCAATATGAACTAGTGTTTGTGAATATTAAAGCAGAAATACACTACTGTATATGCTAAATAATCTGTGTGTAATGGGCGAAGAGGTTTTGTCAAACTCAAGCTGTTTCTCTTGCCTAATTGAAGACAAGAATACATGAACTTCATCTCTAGAGCTGCTCTGAGAGCCACTTCACCAGTATTTCACTTTTATTTTGATGGGTTGAAGGACAATTAAAGTACAGTATAATGTGCTTGTAATGTACTACTAATAATAATAAAACAAAAAAGTACATCATCTTTTATTTTGAACCATAAACCTCTGTTTTGCAATGTGCAGCTCATTGTTTGCCAAAAAATAAAAGGAAATGTGACATTTCAATTTGATTACATTTAAAAAAAATTATGATTCATTTGATTACCACCATTTTGATAGTTGATTTTTATTAAATTATTATTTATATAATTTATTTATTTTAAATTATTTCTAAAAATTAATTTTAATTAAACCATTTAAATCCAGAAATATGCAGAAACAATGACACAGAAATTAGGAAAAACAAAATGGATTTTTAATTTACATAATAAAATGTAAATTTACAAATAAGGTAAATTAAAACAAGAATAAAATATATATATTTTTTAATAAATTGATGTTAAATAAATTCACTTAATTAGACATGCTTGATTACTAATGTTTAACTTAACCTTTAAAATGAAATCCAGAAAAAATGAAAAAGAAAAACAGGATTTGGTTAAAAAAAATGAAGCTGATTTCATATAGGGCTGTAATTATGTGAGTGTTTTGAGCCTTTGTTTGTTCCATCTTTCCATCTGTCTCTCTAGAACGTGATGTTGGTGTTAATTTGTGTTCGATTTTCTCCAGGATCATACAGATGCATGTTTTCATGTTTCAGATGTAGATTGTCAAAAAGCATCAGCATGTTATGATGAAAACAGCTGACAAGCATTCCACAACGAGCTTAGGATGAGTTCCAGGATCAAAATCAATTGTAAACAGAAGAAACTGGAGGTAATACGTGTAATGAGACTTTCTCATTATATTACAGAATTTACGCTTCTGTTCATGGATTATCTAGTTTACTCTCTACTAAATGCCTCAACAGATTTCTTTAAAAGGTTTGACTGCTAGTGACTAGTTCTTGCTCAAATGAGCTCATTTTGTCAGTACTTTGTAAACTCAACTTTGTTACCAGGATTTATTGAGCCAAGCGCGTTTAGATAAGGGTGTTGATCCAGGAACACGTCCTACATCATCCAGATAAACACAGGCTCAGTGAAGGTGAAAAGTTTGTTGGGTGGACAGATGGATGAGCCGTCTGAAACCTGCTCCAGCGTGCCTGATTAAGCCTCCCTGATCTGCTCCCTTACCACCTTATTACTGTTCACTCACCCACTTCCACTTCCTGCTGAGAGAGGAAGTGACACAATCTGTCAGACGCAGCGGTGCGCAGTGTGAATCGTCACCTGCCTGCCGTATGACTTACCTCAGATCAGAAATCTCTAGTAAAACAACATAGCAACTAAACGTGCATTTGCTGAAGGAAATAGCAGAGTTTAGAAGCCAAATGAAAATGAATCATGTTAGAGTTTTGTCTTGGTTTGTGGTTTTAATTGTGCGTAAACTAAATGCTATCAGACATACCTCTAGGTGATATTACATATTCACAACATATTCACAATGACTTTGCAGGGAAAATAAAATTAAGCCACGCCATGAGTAGTGTGATGATTTCATGCACTTTTTATTTGGCCATTATGATTTTGCAATTTCAGACTATGTGCATGTTGAGATGAAGTTGTATTTATAACATCCTTTGTTTAAACTTTGAACAAAAATAAGTATATATAGATGGTGATATAATTTCAAAACATTTCAAAAAATTATAATTTTTCAAAATATTAAAAACTTCTGAAAATAACCTTAAGTTTTAGTACTAAAATTACTGAAATAAACTAAAACTGATTTATTTCAATTAAAATTATTTTTAAGTATATACAAATATATGATATATATATATATATATATATATATATATATATTATATATTAAACCCCAAAAAAATTGGGGCACTGTACAAATTGTGAGTAAAACAGGAATGGAATAATTTACAAATCTCATAAACTTATATTTTATTCACAATAGAATATAGATAACATATCAAATGTTGAAAGTGAGACATTTTGAAATGTCATGCCTAATATTCACTCATTTTGGATTTCATGAGAGCTACACATTCCAAAAAAGTTGGGACAGGTAGCAATAAGAGGCTGGAAAAGTTAAATGTACATATAAGGAACAGCTGGAGGACCAATTCGCAACTTATTAGGTCAACTGGCAACATGATTGGGTATAAAAAGAGCCTCTCAGAGCGGCAGTGTCTCTCAGAAGTCAAGATGGGCAGAGGATCACCAATTCCCCCAATGCTGCGGCGAAAAATAGTGGAGCAATATCAGAAAGGAGCTTCTCAGAGAAAAATTGCAAAGAGTTTGAAGTTATCATCATCTACAGTGCATAATATCATCCAAAGATTCAGAGAATCTGGAACAATCTCTGTGTGTAAGGGTCAAGGCTGGAAAACCATACTGGATGCTTGTGATCTTCGGGCCCTTAGACGGCACTGCATCACATACAGGAATGCTACTGTAATGGAAATCACAACATGGGCTCGGGAATACTTCCAGAAAACATTGTCGGTGAACACAATCCAACGTGCCATTCGCCGTTGCCGGCTAAAACTCTATAGGTCAAAAAAGAAGGCATGTCTAAACATGATCCAGAAGAGCAGGTGTTTTCTCTGGGCCAAGGCTCATTTAAAATGGACTGTGGCAAAGTGGAAAACTGTTCTGTGGTCAGATGAATCAAAATTTGAAGTTCTTTTTGGAAAACTGGGACGCCATGTCATCCGGACTAAAGAGGACAAGGACAACCCAAGTTGTTATGTGTTGAGATGTGTTGATGCCATGAAATTTAAAATCAACTTATTTTTCCCTTAAAATTATACATTTTCTCAGTTTAAACATTTGATATGTCATCTATGTTGTATTCTGAATAACATATTGAAATTTGAAACATCATCCACATCATTGCATTCTGTTTTTATTCACAATTTGTACAGTGTCCCAATTTTTTTGTTATTGGTTTGTATTTTTATTTTTTTTTATATATATATATATATATATATATATATATATATACATATATATATATATATAATTTCCTTGCCCTATAAAAAAAAGAGAGTAATTACATATTTAAGTATGCAAATATACAGTATGTAAGACAGAAAACCAGTCATCATTCAGCAAAGTCAGTATGCAAATATTACAGTGACATCATCTAAGAACTTCAGTTTTTCATTGATCTGTTGCCTTGCAAACACTGTAATAATTCAGTTTTAGATGGATGTGAGTGAGTTGGTGAGCATTTGTTGGGTGTGTAGGTGGTGATGTTCGACAAACCCCGAGTGTGAAAGTAAGCTGCCTCTAAGCTTGGTGCATTGTGGGATGTCTTCAGTTACTTACACACAGATCTCTGTCTCTTTGCGTTTATGGGCTGCAAGAACTGTTGACGATACGCTTCTAAATTACTGGAGTCTTTTATACACTGCAAATATCCCATAATGTGTTGTGGGTGTTTGAATTGGCTTTGAATGGAAACCCAAGCGTGACTCGGCTCGCCGCAGACTGCAGAGCTCAACGCCGCCTTAAACAATGCCATTCTCACCCTCGTATGAGCCCAAACCTGTACGCTTTCCTTTCATTCGTGGCACACAACAGGAGGTTTAGTGTTCTCCTTTTGTTTGTGTAGGCGCCCCATAAACCTAATGCCTGTTTCTCACTTATGGGCTCTCTTCCAAAACCTGGTGCGCTGCCCACATACTCCTGATCCTGCTAAAGGTAGGCAGCGTAATGCTTACATACCTACTTCTGACCTCATTCTCTTCCTTATCTTTGGCACTGTTTTTAGACTTATTCAGATACTAGAGTTTTTGTATTTTGAGTTGGCTTTTATTTTTATATTTTCAGCTTTTAGTAATTTTAATTTAATTAGTAATGTGCCTTTGATATTGATATACCTACAGTATATTATATATTATATTGTCAAGGAATGTAAATTTTAAATTCTATAATTTAAATTATATTTTATAATGTTTTGTTGTATCTCTGTTTTAATTTATTTAGCATCAGTTTTAATTTTAATTCAGTCAGTAATTAAATTTTGTACTTACAAGTTTAATTCAGTTTGTTTCCAAGGCCACAATTCTAATTATAATTTAGTTTAGTTTTTTCATCTATTTATATTTAGTTTTCATCTAAAACTGAAAAAAAAAAAACTATTCAGAGATATAAAAAGCAAATTATATAAAAATAATAAAACAATTTAATTAAAATACTTTTTATTATTTTTATTATATTTAGTTTGTTATATCGCTGAATAGTTATATTTTTATTTCAGTTTTAGTTTTATTTCAGTCAGTAATCTTAATGCTTCAACTGATATTTATTTCACTTAGTTGCCTAGGCAAAATTTCTAAATTTAGTTTAAATTTTCATCTTATATCAATATTTTATTTTATTTCAGTTAAATATTTGTAATTAATTTAATAATTTTTTTCTTTATATTTGAAATAGTTGTATTTTATTTTTATGTCTGTAAGATTTATATTGACTTTTTTATATATTTCGTAATATTTTAAAAAATATATATTTCAGTAGTTATTCAGTAGTAATTTTAATCTTAGTTTCATCTATTTTATTTAATTTCAATTTAAGTTCAATTAAATAATTGTAATTTATTTCATTATTTTTCTTTATATTTTAAATTTTTTAATTTAATTTTTATGTCCGTTTTATTTTTACATCAGTTAATTTTAGTACTTCACCTTAAATTTATTTAACTTAAAATGGACATTTTAAATAGTTTTTGTTTTAAAAACACTGAATTGCTATTGCAACAAGTTTAGTGAAAAAATCTGTTCAATATGACGGATAAAATAAGAGTTATAAATATGATTTATTTATGGTTAAAAAGTACAACAAAGCATCTTCAAGCTAATTATAAATGCCATTATTTTCACAAATATTTGTGTGCACTGCTATTGTATATATTTTTGTTTTTAATAGAGTAGCACTTTATTTGTTTAGTGGCAGCATTATGTTTGTATCATTGAGATACTATTATAGTATTTATTTATTTTTGAATAAGTGTATTTTATATTTTCTGTTTTTATTTTAATTTGAAAGTTTTGACAATTTTGCTGTGTTTGTAATTTTTATTTAGTTTTTGTTCATTTTTAATTATTTTAGTGCATCAAGTTAAACTACATGAAAATATTACAAATAAAAAATAGAAAACAGAATAGAATAAATAGAAATATTGCCTTGGCAGCTATAGATGAAATAAAATAAGTTACTCATTTTATTTTAATTAAGTTAAAGTTTGTTTTATATCATGCAACAAAGGTGTTTTGATGATTTTAGTTTTAGTTAACTATAATAACCCTTCTGGTAATGGAAAACTCTATTGAAAGCAATGATGAGTCAAATCTTTATTTGTATAATGAGTTATAAGGCAGCTAACTAGGTTTTGAGACAGAGTCTTAGAGTGTATTATCTTGTGTGTGTGTGTGTGTGTGTGTGTGTGTCGCCCTCAATGTTTATATTTTTGTTTTGGTTGTTTATTAGACTCATTTTGCAATATTTAAACCTGCTGAACTGAATAATGAACATAAGTGAGTTTTAATATAAACGATAATAACAGCAAACACAAACCCTCCTTCCCCCACCGTCCTCTGTTTCTGTCTTTAATCGCTTCTGCGCTCGGATGATTGCTTTCTGAAATGACCACTGCATAAATAACACCGGCTAAATTACTTGTAAATGACACTCGGGGATAGTGGATATGAAATACAGGTACTTGATTCATTCAATTCAAACAGAGACCTGGCGGAACAATCAGAGATTATTCACAATTAGACACTGGAAAATTACACAGACAAACAGCAAACACACACACACGACGGAGCCTGTGATGACTGTCAAACAACATGTTATGGAGGATTTATGAGAGGAGTATGAATAATGTTTAATATGAGTTCACAATCTGTGATTCAACATAACCGTACTTCACTGAGCAGGTTATTATTAGTCATGCAATTTATGGCGTGAGTTTGTCTGCATGTTTATGCGTGATGCTGCACTTTCATTCGTGTCTCTATTTTGTCTGTATATTGCTATACATAAATCCACATGTAAGATTTCATGGGCGATGTTTAGCATTTATCTCTCATATGTATAATATTGTGTGGGATAATGCATCAATTGTGATGTTTGTTTTTGGTGTTTAAACAATAAGAATTTGTAACTTTAAGGGTTATTTTTCACTTTTGTAGCTTTTCTTTCTCCCTAGTCCACTTATAATGTATTACACCAAAAACATTTTCTGTCTCTCTCTCTGGCTGTTTATAATATCTCAAATTAAACTGGCTTCTGTACCTTTTAGATGTCTATATGCAAATGACAGTGTTGCATGATCAAGTGTTTTTTCACCAATGTATCCTTTGCAGTGAATAGGTGCCGTCAGAATGAGAGGCCAAACATCCATCCATCCATCCATCCATCCATCCATCAATCCATCCGTCTATCTATCTATCTATCTATCTATCTATCTATCTGGTAAAAATCTCCATATTAATTGCAGCTCAGTCATTCTGGTAAATATCACCTTTGTGTTTCACAGAAGAAGTAAAGTCATACAGGTTTGGAACAGCATGAGGGTGAGTAAATGATGATGCAGTTTTCATTACTGGGTGAACTGTTCTTTAATGGCTATTTTACGGGCTTTATGTTAAGATATCTCTTTATTTTATATAGTTCTGATTATAGTGTAGCTGGGTGAGGAGTGAACACTACATCTACTAGAGGTAGTCATGTTAATTGCTGACAGGCGACATAAACACTAAACACTAAAACAATTGAAGAGAGAAGATTTTATAAACAGGAGATTAATGATGCATATAATTACCTTTTTATTTCTTTTTTATATTCTTGATGCTGTTGAGTTTTAGAACTGCAGATGTTACCGTAGGCAGCTATATTTATAATTTATTGAAGTCAAACATGAGCTAATTAAACAGCACGGCCCAAGTGATGCACTCTCCATCTTGTATCTGTGATATTAGGATTAGTGCATCACGAATCATAATATATTCAAAAATGTGCCTGCATAGGGTATTATTTCTGGTTTTGAAGTAATTAATTGGCTAATCGCCTCTTTCCAATCGAAAAATGTGAGGCTAGACATTAAATCATAATCAATACATTTTAGGGGAAATGAATTATACTAGATGCACTAGATGTAAATGCACATTTTAATATATTAACAAATGCAAGACATTTTATGATGACTATTACTGGCATACAGTGTTGGGCAGTAAAGCATTACTCAGTAACGCATTACTGTAATTTGATTACTTTTTTAGTAACGGAGTAATCTAACGCGTTATAATTTTCAAAATAGTAATTAGAGTATAGTTACAAGCTGAGGTCTCTATACTTTACTGCTGTGTTACATTGCTGACAGAATGCAGTGTTTTATAATCTAGACACTGTAAAAAGGATGTAGCACACGCTACATAATAATGGATATTTAATTTTATATTGCTGTCAATTTTTTTATCAATTTAACATGCCTTGCTGAAATATATACATACATACATACATACATACATACATATATATAAATATATGTACACACACACACACGCACACATACACACACACACACACACACACACACACACACACACACACACACACACACACACACACACACACATATATATATATATATATATATATTGCTTTTTTCTTTAAATCTTACTCCAAACTTTTGAATAGTATATTGCATCACAGTTTCCATTTTCAGCATAAATCTGAATATTAGAATGATTTCTGAAGGATCATGTGACACTGAAGACTGACGTAATGATGTTGAAAATTCAGCTTTAATCCCAGAATAAATTACATTTTAAAATATATTCAAATAGAAAACAGTTTTAAAATTGTAATAATTTTAAATTGTAATAATATTTCTTTCTTTTTTTAACTGTATTTTTGATCAAATAAATACAGCCTTGGTGAGCAGGATTAATTAAAAAGTTTACTGACCACAAACATTTGAACAGTATTGCATGCACTATACAGGAGCAGTACAATGCAATGATAAACGTTTAAAATCATCTGCCATAGAGATGAAAGGGAATGCTTTCTCTGTGTATTGTAGACCTCACTGACTATAATCAAGGAAAGTTCATCTCCAGTACAGCCAAACATGAAGTGCATGAAAACTCTGACTTGAGACCCTCACACGCTGCTTTATATTCAGTAGCTGTGGATGGCTGCGGCTGCTGTAATGCTGATGAGCCTCAGGTCTTCTCCAGGGTTCCTCTGAGATGCTTCTCTGTTGTGTGTGCTGTTGCTCTGCACTGCATCACATGCACCGTCCTGTTGCATCTGTAATGACTGTGATTGTGCACTGAAACGGCCTTTAATGTGTGACAGCTGGAACAGTTTGTTAATCTAATAAACCAGATGTCAAATGATCTATGATCAGTCTTGCCACATTAAGCATAACTACAAACCTGTATGCTACTCCAGCTCATCATAAACCTGCACTGGAATAATTAAAAACACCATATTTTACACTTTTACAGCATTTTAGGGGCTTTTTCCTCCTCCAGTATACAGAATACTATAATGTTATATATATACTATATATATATATATTTATATATATACTATATATATATATTCAGTTTTAATTTTATTTTAGTTCAAGTTTTAGTAGGTCAGTAAATACCTAAATGTACGTTTTTTAGTAAAGTATCCCTTAATGCTTTATCCTTAATTTAATGTTAAGAATCAGTATACTGTAAGCCATTGATTTAGACGGTATCTGTTATGCTTTCAAAACATTAATCTTGTAAAATTCACAAGTAGAAGTGATTGTAAACCTGCTCTTGAATAATTAAAATGCCATATTTAGCATTTTCATTTGTTTTTCTTCTTTCCAAAAGGCCCATTTATAATGGTAGTCATTGACCGGCTGGTGTTACCAGTGTTATTTTACTATTTCTAGTAAATAATATGAATTAGATATTAAGTTTTAATATATTTACAGTAGGAAATCTACAAAATATCTTCATGGAACATGATCTTTACTTAATATCCTAATGAAGAAAAAGCAATAGTTTTGACCCATAGAATGTATTTTTGGCTATTGCTACAAATGTACCCCAGCGACTTAAGACTTAAGAGGTTTTGTGCTCCAGGGTCATATTTCATTAAGAAACTACCCTGAATGTATCAAGAGTGAGTCTGCATCAGCGTTCCCTCACTGCTGTGGAAGCATCAGTGTTGTGTAATAGTGTATCAGAAAGAGAAGACGGCTTCAGCCTGCAGACACACACTGTGCTGTGAGCCTCGCTGCTGCCGCCGTTCATGTTCTGATGTGTGCTAGCAGCACCGCAGTATGAAACCGCATCCACTCCACGTCTGGCAGCTGATGAGAGACATGAAACACACAATTAATCAATAAATCACCAGTGATGAATAAATCTGTTAATGCAGAATATATGATTTTCTAAAATATATATTATATGACATACACTACTGTTTAAAGTTTTGGGGATGGATTGATCTTTTATGCCAGCCAGGAATGCATTTATATGTTCAAAAATAGAGTAAAAATAGTGAAATAGTATTACAGTTTGAAATTAACTGTTTTCTATTTGAGTATATTTCAGAATGTAATTTATTCCTGTGATGCAAAAAAGAATTTTCAGTCTTCAGTGTCACATGATCCTGCTGCTCAAGAAACATTTCTTATTATTATAAATGTTGAAAACCTGTTGAAATATTTTTGTGAAAACCATAAAACATATTTTCAGGATTCTTTGATGAATAAAAGTTCGAAAGAGCATTTATTTGAAATAGAAATCTTTTATAACATCATATATGTCTTTACTGCCACTTTTATAGTAATAATAGTGACAAAAAAGCTGCAAAAATTATGCAAAAGCACAATAGAAAATATATTAATGTGTGTATATATATATATGCTTTTCAAGAAAATGACCATTTCCGTCTTCAAAATTCCATGTTTAATTCAATGTGTTATTAGCCATTTCTTTGCAATTATTAGTGAAATTATGTACTCAACCTTTCTGGATCAGACTAGACTCTTTACTGAACAGAAAGTGCTTCAACGAACCATTAAATAAGCTTTATTTTAAAGAGTTATTATAAGCATACAGCTGAGTGGGTGCGAGTGTGTGTGTGTGAGATTAATTATACACTAATGGCCAGTTTTTCTTAATTAATATCTGTCACCACACACAGACATGATGTCGTTGATGCGAATGAAGAGTGAAGGATATTCTTTTAATTATTGAAGGAGCAGAAGAGGAAGAGAGAGATGATCTCTCCTTTATTAATGAGTCTTCGACACTGACTAATAGAAAACATGACTAACGCACTTTAGATTAATCTAGTGTACATTACGACCTCTAGCATCAGAATATGTAATTTAGCCTCAGTGTTATGGATGAATAATAGATTACGCTCCCGTCTTTGTTTAATGGCTCTTATGAGCATTGGCTTTCCTAATGCTGCAGTTTTGTCTGACTTTATTTATTTCGTCTGTGAAAATCTGCTGCACAGTGGAGAAAGGGAAGAGCTCACTTCTGTCTGGATGACGTTAATGGCTATAGCTGTTTAGGGGTTTGTGATTGTAGTCGGTTTTAATAGCTGATGACAAAGGGTCGTTCATTATTAAATTGAGGATAGCTTTTCAATTCTTGAATTTGAAATTAATTTAAAGTGAGTGCATTTGAATGCATTCATGAATGAAAATGATTTGAAAGCATAGAACTGTAATTTTTAACTAGAAAATATGTGAACAGATAAAAAATCAGTATTATTTAAAACATTTACAATATTAAATATAGTTAATGTTTTAATTAATGTAATAATAATAATAATAATAGTTATTATTATTATTTAATGTAATTATATTGTTAAAATAATTGGAATATTAATATTATTATTATTATTAATAATCAGCGTAGAAATTTATACCACAAAGGTAACAATAGGAATTGTGAGTATAATATAATATAATATAATATAATATAATATAATATAATATAATATAATATAATATAATATAATATAATATAATATAATATAATATAATATAATATAATATAATATAATAACAACAGCAACAATGTATATATTTGTTAATAAAAATATATACAGTTATTATTGTTATTTCCATAACAATGAGAAAATATTAAGGTAGAAATGTATGCCACCAAGGTTACCGTAATATTTTTTCTTAATATGAATTATTATGAAAACAAACAAACACACACACTATATATAGTTTTTTTTCATAATAATTCACATTAAGAATAACAATAATTACTGGGGACGGGTTTGGGAAAGGTCAGTGAACCAGGACTCGAACTCGGGACGCCCGAAGAACAACAGCGCATAAACACTATATGTCGGTGCACTGCCCACAAGGCTATTGACGCCAACAAATTTATTAATTCTGATGCCACTTAATAATTCTGTGTCCATGCTGACAAGATCAAGGTATAAATTTACTCCAGAGAGGTAAGAACAGGGGTAAACATGCACACTAACAATTTAACAACCAGGACACAGGCGGACACGCTCGTGGTGGATTGGGGAACAAAGACAAGACGTGAACAAGACACAAGTACTTCAGCAATTACAACAAAACAAAACAGACGTGAGAGTCAAATCCAAAGAGGCAAAAGGTTCAGAGACTTTGTTTGAGAAGCAGGGCTTTGTATTTAGAAATGAAGATCTTGAGGAAGCAGCTGCGCTGTTGTTGATTAATCAGATGACGCTGTTGAGTCTCGGTCGGAGTCGTCTAGAATCACATAGGTGGAAGATGTTCATTTTAAACACCAGCACATCTCGTTCAATAACTGTGTCGCTGAGCTGAATGAAAAGATGACCTTCAGACGCACAGGATCTGCTGTCTGGTAATATGATACAGGGTTCCCACACCTTGATTAACTTCAAATTCAAGGACCTTTCAAGGACTTTTCAGGTCCAATACCCTCAAATACAAGGACTTGATGTGGGGACACATTTCAAGGGACAGCGAGGTCACATCGTGATATCTTGTAAGATACATTGTTACAGTTTTCATGTCTCAAACACAACTATGCAAAAAATCTTTTTTTTTCTTTTTTTTTTTTTTTTTTTTGCATTTATTTTGGTCTTATGACAGAGATCTGATATTCTATTTGTCGTATTTCTGTTTTGCATAAAACTGAAAAATACTCGGTACATCCTATACTGTATTCTAAAATGATATTAACTTTTGCATGGATTTTATTGAAAAGAGCTTAGGCTCATGTAACCAGAAGTTTTAAGATATGAATATGCTTTTAAGTTTTTCTTACCTCATGGGTTTACATTATCTTAACAAGCAAAGCAAAAAAGCAACAAATTCAACATTAATTTCACGGTTTGTCTGTGAAACGTTGAGGTACCATTGTAGTAGTTTTGTGCGCACATAAATGTCATGTAGGGTGACCATATTTTAGTTTTCAAAAAAGAGGACAGGGTGTGGGTGGGGTGGGAGGGTGGTGTGTGGTTGGTTGGTGGTTAAAGTAGTGCCCAAAGTAATGCAATGACCATATCCCAAATATCAAAACTGAAAGTCATTTCCATACCTAAAATACATATTTTACAGTTACTGTTATGCATATCATGATCATAAACACAGCTAAAAAGCTTCGTACCAGTGGCCCTCCTTCACAAAGCTTAAGATTTAGCACAGTTTTATCATAGGCAGAATGTGAAATGTTTCAATACAAGTATTTCAGTCAAATGTAATTTAAGCAACATTTGAAACCTTTAACTCACGGGGAAAATCAATCAATTAACAGTTTAAAAGTAGCCATAGGAAAAAAAAGCAGACTTGGCAACCCTGCATTCAACACAAGCTGCAGGAGTCAGATTTGACTGATCACGGGTTGAGGAAATCCTGAGCTAAATGACAAATATCTGATCTTACATTACACAGAGTGTGTATGAATGCGTAAACAGAAGTGAAAGTGAACAGGGAGCGCTCATTCAAAAGAGATTTAAATACTCTGCATATTGATAGATGCTCCCTGATGCACGAAAATTATGCAATATTAGAGCAGGTGGGACTGGACACAAAAATCACGGGAACGGTCAATAATGGTCAGAAATTCAGTGGGAGAGGGATTAAGAAAAGAGTCCCTGGCAGCGCTCTAATACAAAAACTCTGTAGAAAGCAAAGGCCGAATCTCTGACATTTTGTGCGATTCAAAAATCCCGGCTGGAGGCATTTTTTTAGGTCCAAAAGGAGGACTTGTCTGGGAAAAAGAGGAAATATGGTCACTCTAACGTCATGGCAATGTACAACACAAAGTACCTCATGTGGGAAACACTTAACGTAATGAGTAATGCGCCTAACTAATGTAAATCAAGCATACTAGTACGCATAGGCCACGAAGTGTTGGCAAAATAACCTGATGTTGGACCGGAGTGAATAATTTTTGGTTTTTTTGGGATAATCTTGCACAAAATAAATTCAAGTACTTTCAAGGACCTGTATCAATGCATGTTTATTTTCAAAAACTTTCCAGGGCCTTGACATTTTTTTTTCATATTCACAAACTTTCAAGGATTTCAAGGACCCGTGGGAACCCTGATGATAATATGCAACTTTCTGAATCACTTCAGTTGGGATTTGAAGGGGAATTTGGTTTATTGCTCTTCTGGTCTCACAAAGAAAAATCACAAATGAGATCTTTTTAATATTTTGACTAGATGAGAATGTTTATAAACTTATTTTGTCGACCTATCAGTTAGTTACATTCTTCACATTACATTCAGAGCTAAATATGTGTATATTAATTATTAATGCATTGTTCAAACTGTGAATGCCGGCAATTTCTAATATGCTTTTTCATGGATTCTTTGTTTTCTTTTCATTTCAAATAGTGAAATCACCCCCAGCAGTAACTTTGAACTTCTCCTCTTGTGTACAGCATCGCATGGGAGACGGATCACATGATCATTAGTGTCTTCACTCTGATTGCATCATCACTTATTTGCATAAGGTAAAACTTTTCTAACCTGTGCCACATTAGTGGACACGCCCACATCACATCAACAAGAGTCATTTCTGCCAATTTCACCTCATATTGCCAACTTTCATTAACCATCTGAGCTTCTCCACATACACTTTACAGCTTTATGCTCTCACTGGATCTCAACTATTGACTCATTTGAGTCCATGTCATTTAAAGAAACAATTAAGTCAATGTTGATACATGAAACACAACCCAAAATATATATTTATTTTTGGATTAAAATATAATGTTATATATTAAAAGATATATATATATATATATATATATATATATATATATATATATATATATATATATATATATATATATATATATATATATATATATGTTTTAAATATATTTAAATGTATTTTAATAAATAATATTTAAAATATTAAAATTATTTGAACTATTGCTCAGTTGTATATTGTTTTTACTTTTATTTTTAATTTATTATTTTATCTTAATAGGTTTAATAATTTAATATAAATTATATTTTTATTAAAATGTATGATGTTGTTTAATGTTACTTTGAAATAAACATAATTACATAAAATATAGGCTAATAAATATTAAATAATATGTTTATTAAAGCCACACAAACTTTAAAATATATTTATATGTATTTTAATACATAATACTTAAAATATATTAAATATCTAAGCAATTTCTCAGTAAATTGTTTTATTGTTTTATTTGTAATACTTTGTAATATTATATGTAATATTAGTTATATATTTAGGTGTTAAATATACATATAAATATACATATGTGTACAGTATATTTGTGTATATTTAAAAATAAAATATATTTTATATGTATATCTGATCTGATTATGAAAAACACATCATGTGTATATGTATGTATGTGTATATCATATGTATATATATATATGTATATATATATATATATATATATATATATATATATATATATATATATATATATATATATATTCCTCTAATGCAGGCTCTCAGGGGGAAATCAGATGAAGTGTCTGACTGCAGATATGACGCACACTGCCAGCTTTAATGACAATGTTCATAATAAAGTGCTGTTTGCATGATTATTCCTCAAGGTGTTTCAATCTGTAGAGTAAATAATTAATTTCCCCATTTAAGTGCCATGTGTGATGTATGATGTTTGGCAAAGGTGACTCCAGTGCAAAGTTTCCTGTATGAAAAGTTTTACGAAATGGAGCTGAATCTGAAAGCAGAAGTAGAATAACACGGAAGACAGCAGATAGTATCTGTTAGCGTTCACTGTTTATCTGAAAATAATTGAACAGCTGTGGTGATTTAGTGCTTATAAGAGAGTTAATGAAACATCTGGAACATGCAAACATGTTGCACTCCCGCTGTCTGATTGTATAGCTACACACACACACATCGATACGACAGACAAATGACCAAATAATCTAAATAATGCATATTCACTCTCATAATTCCTACTGCAACATCTTGACAGTATTGCAAACACTCACATGCGTCCGTGTCTGAACACACAAATGAGCAGTGATTTGTGCTCTTATATGCTGCAGTGTTGAGAGACGGAGCCGCAGAGGGAGGGCCGCACAATTGATTTTATTTGTCCTTTCTTGCTTCCTCGTCTCTCTTTCAAGATCCGAAGTAGTCTCTGATAAAGTGTAAGATGACTAAGTGACTGCCCACACCACACACAAACGCATTTGTTTCTGTGAATTGTGGGGACTTTCCATAGACTTCTATTACTTTTAAACTGACCAAACAATATTTTTTATCCCCTAACCCTAAACCTACCCCTTACAGAAAACCACTTTCAGATAAACATCATTTACTATTTTAATCATTTTTTCCCCTTGTGGGGACCATGTTTATGAAACAGCCCCCAGGTCAGTTTCCAAATGCTTATCTAACAATTAGAGGTTTGGCCAATCAGGGCGCAGATTCCTTAGGGTAATCAGCCAATTAGAGTCGAGGCCGTGTCATGTGGGCCAATCAGAGTCTGAAGCCAGAAGGTTAGCTGGAAGGTTGTTGGCGAGAAAAAGTTTTATTGCAAAAGCTATTTACTGCACAAAAGCAACAGTAATAAACAAAAGCAACAGCAGTTCTTTCACCTCCTCCGCTTCTATAAAACCAGTCGGCTTACTTCGGAGGTCAAAGCAAGCTGAGAATAAAAAACAGGACATAAAATTTGCTGCTGAGTGCAGGCTAAAATTTGTAATCTGTGTGAAGCGGTTTTGTCGCCAGTGGCCGGGGCAGCAGAGATCTGCACTAGTTTGAGGATTGCTTCTTCAAATCCCAGTCGGGACCCCGGAGGGGCTTGATTTGGCTGTTTGTTCCAGAGTTCTCACGCTTTCTGTGTGCAGCGCTATTGCAGCCTTCGGCAAGGCACTTAACTGCAGAAACTGGGTGAAATGACACTTCTGTGATCGCTTTTCCTTACAGTTATGAGCTAAACACAATCCTGATGCACTGGCTGAGGGAATTTATCAATATGTACTGGGCAAAAGGTTGGAATGATTACAATTTTTATTGTTTTTGAAAGATGTCTGCTCACAAATGCTGCATTTATTTGATCACAGATACAGTAATATTGTGAAATAGTATTACAATTTAAAGAACATACATTATATTGAAGTGTAATTTATTCCTGTGATCAAAGCTGAATTTTCAGCATCATTACTCCAGTCTTCAGTGTCACATGATCCTTCAGAAATCATGCTGTTTTGCTGCCCAAGAAACGTTTCTGATTACCATTAATGTTGAAAATCTGCTGCTTAATATGGAAACTGCAATGCACTACCATTCAAAAAGTTTGGGATAAGAAAGATTTAAAGAAAAAAAAATTATACTTCTATTCAGCAAGGAAATGTTAAATTGATAAAAAAGAAATGACAGTAAATTAATTAATATAAGAATTATTTTGAAAATGAATTAAAAATATTTTATTCTGTTAATATATTAATATTTTATTATTTTTATTATTTGAATATTTTCATTACTATTATTTAAAAAAAATATTTTTTAGAATTAATATTTAATCATTTATTATTAATAACATATATAATACAATAATTATTAGAATATTTACATTCAATTATTAAACATATACATATAATATTAATTCAAAAAATATACTGTATATTATTACCTTTATTCAGCAAGAATGCAATAAATTGATTTAAAAAATGACAGTATATTATATAATAATGAAATTATATTTTAATTTGTTTTATTTTTTTTAGTATATTTTTGTTTTTTATTTTTATATAATTTTACAGAAGATTCTATTTCAAATAAATGCTTTTTTATTTATCTAAGAATCCTGAAAAAAGCAAAACATTTTCAACATTAATAATAGAACAGTTTAGAATAGTTTTATAAGAATAGTTTTAAAAGTAAAAAACTTTAAATAAAAGTTTTAAAAAACTAGTTAAAAAAATATATTTTAGTATATTATTAGTATATAATGTTACAGACGATTCTATTTCAAATAAATGTTTTATTTATCTAAGAATCATTTCCACAAAAATATTGAGAAGCAAAACATTTTCAACATTAAAAATAGAACAGGTTAGAACAGTTTTATTAGAATAGTTTTAACATATAAACAAAAAAGTTACTTTAAATTGTAATAATATTTCAGAACTTAATTGTTTTAGTAGTGCAGCGGCCTTGGTGAGTATAAGGGAGTTGTTGTTGTTTTTTTTTTTTGCTTTTAAAAAACAGTAAGAAGTAGTAGTGTATGACCACAGAATAGTTGTATGGCATAAATGATGCAAAGCCAAACAGGTACAGCTCCATCTCTGATAAAAAGACAAGAACCCTGTATCTGTCCTCGCTTGTGTGTATGTGTGCGCACATAGAAATGATTTCTTCATCTGACGTGAAAGGAAAGCAGCAGAGAGAAAAAGGGAATAAGAGACCAAACAGACTAATAGAGGCAGCGCTGAAGTTGTTCTCGATCCTCCACGCTCTCATTAGAAAGCAGGAGACGCACTCACTCTCCTCACACAAGAGACGATTGGACAGTAATTCTCATTTCCAATTACTCACCAGCAGAGAGAGAGAGCGAGCGAGAGAGAAACAGTGGAGCTGTTAAATGTTTCTATTGTCCATGCCCTGAAGATCAGAACCCTATTACCGGCCTGTCCCTGCTACGAACTCACATGAGCTTCCTGCTGCATGACAAATGAGCTCAAACACTCCAAACGCTTTCCTGAACACTCACCTCAAACTTCAACACAAAGCCAACTAACACCAACCTCAGGCTAGCGTACCTACTAGACACATTTACTTGCTTAATTAATGTTCATGGTGTTATTGTGCATGATTCATCAGGGAACATCAACAAAACATTTTCATAATTTTTCATTAAAAACTTCTTCCACACCTTAAGTCAGGTTTTTTTTTTTTTTTTTTTTACGACATAAAGTTGAGTAACTGAGATACACTACCACTGAAAAGTTTGGGTTGGTATTTTTTTTTTTAATGTTCTTGAAAGAAGTCTCTTAGGCTGCATGTATTTGATCAAAAATACTGTATTGTGAAATATTATTCCAATTTACATTTACTCTTTTGTATTTGAATATATTTTAAAATGTAATTTTAAAATGTAAGCATCATTATTCCAGTCTTCAGTGTCACATGATCCTTCAGAAATCATTATAATATATGCTGATTTGAAAGATTTTTTTTCTGCTTTATTTTATTTTATTTTTTTAAAGAAATCATGATACACTACAAAAATTAAATAAATAAAAAACAATTAATATTTCTATTGAGTAAGGGCCCATTAAACTCATAAAAAAGACAATAATATAGATAAATAAATAATTTTGAAATAAATCGATATATAATTTAGTTTTATTAATAATTCATTCATTATTTTATTATTTACATTTTACATTTATACTTCATAGGATTATTGCAAAAATATCATTTTTGTCATCATGAACAGCGTATTTTTAACATGCAAATTAATTATTAAATTATTTATGTTATATCACGAATTAATATGCTTAAAATACATTCTAAAAATACTTTTTAAAACAGTCATACTGCCTAATAATTTTCTTTGGAATCTGTGATACATTTCAATTCAGGATTTTTTGATGAATAGAAAGTTCAAAAGATCAATTTAATGCATCCTTGCTGAATAAAAGTATTTATAATAATAATAATAATAAAAAATACTACTGACCCAAACATTTAAATATAATACGTATTCTGGAGCTATACAGTAAGACCAAGCTGAAATATAAATGGCTATTCCCTGAAAATCATCCCCATGTTTGGTTTCAAGCAACAACATTTCTTCTCACACAAAGCTATATTTCTTTAGAAGACTTTGAATATATTTTGTCATATGAATACAAGTCATCAAGGAACAGTGTCCTTTCTGGAGCTTGACAGTGTCTATTCACTTTCATTGTATTGAATGTACTGAAAAAAACAAAACAAAAAAAAAACAAGGACACTTTGCCCAACTTTTGCTTTGTTTCACAGTAGAAAGCAAATCATGCAAGTCTGGAACACCATAAGTTAAATGACGCCAAAAATTATTGTTTTGCATTATTTCCAATTAAACAGTCTAATGTAGAAGTATATGTTCCAAACATGCATGAGTTTCTTTCTTCTGTTGAACACAAAAGAAGTTATTCTGAAGAATGTAACCAAACAGCTGACGGTAGCCATTTACTTCCATAGTATGGAGAAAAAAAAATGATAATAAAAGTCAATGGCTGCCAGCAACTGTTTGGTAACCAACATTCTTCAAAATATCTTCTTTTGTGTTCAGTAGAAGAAAAAACTCAAACAGGTTTGGAACAGTTTGAGGGTGAGTAAATGATGACAGCACTTCAAAGTATCATTAAAACACTGATGTAGTAAATTAAAAAGCAGTCTGCCGAATTGATTAATTCTTACTATGTTTACTATCACATCCATCCAGTGCTGTGGCTGGCTGAGGGTGATAATGCTCATCACAGTGATTGTGTTCTCACCTTCAGAGCAGAGTGAAATGTCTCTGGGATCAACACACGGCGATCAGACGCATGAACCCCTGAGGACTGACGCGGGACACACACACGTCAAAGAGAATGTGTGTGAACTGTAATGACATTTTACATCCACATTTGTCAAAAGTACCAGCCAATATCTAGTTAAAGGATGCATGCAGACTTCTCAGTGACGTTTGACGTCTCGGTGTGGAGCTTATTCCATAATTGAAATAAGAGAAGAAAATGTATGTCTGTCACACAGTTCTTAATGCAATCTCTTCTGTGGTCAAGTATAATTGTGTTAAACTGTAGACAATTGTTACAACTGATTTCCTGTACACAGTGGGTTCAAAAGGTATGCTTGAAGGAATAGTTCAATAATATTTTGGCCAAAAGCAGTTTAAAGTTAAAAACGCCTTAATGAAGGATTTGTTTCTTACAAACACACAGCTTTTCACTTCATAAGACATTAACTGATGGACTGGAGTGGTGTGGATTACTTCTGGATTATTGTGATGTTTTATTTATCTGTTGTTTGGTCTCTTTTTGTGGGGGCACATTTTCTGTGGAGAGTACACTGTGTGACAGAACTTTTTTGCAGAATGAAGAAATAACAAATAACATAAAATTAAATGTGGCATTTTAAAGTAAAAGACTGATATAGTATTTCTTGTGAAACGTACTTCGAAAATCTTCAAACTTCAAAACTTCAAAACAATTTTTTTTTTTTTACAGTAGTTCATATGTTCAATCTCAAAGTGTCTTAAACTTTTTGACATTTTGAACAATATGTCCATTATGTCATATTTTTAAAACTTAATCTTCAAAATTTTGTGTAATGCTTTCATTAAAGTTGAGCTTATGCTATTTAAAATAAATGCAACTAGTTTTGATACAATTTTAATTTTAAAATTGTGGCTTTCAGGGGCAACTGTGTCTGTGTGCTGGTTTCATGTCTTATATTCATGGACGTCTGTCCCTTTTTAAAAAGTTTGAATAAGTGTATGTATATGGGAGAGCCATCAGGAAGTAGCACAGGCTTAGTTTATAAACATATCTCATGCACTTTATTCCAGTTCTTATGAAGTCATACTATATCTTAGTGTGATGAACAGCCTTAAATTGAATTTGATTTCAGTTAATATTTACTGAAAATTTTCTCTGCTATAGATTAGAGTGTCTTATTTTAGTATAGTCAAGATACTATTTTAGTTTTTATTGAAATTTTTCAAATCGATTAATATATATATATATTTTTTTTTTTAGTTTGTGTGTATGATGCTGCAGTCTTGTCTCTGTAGAGCAAAGAGCAGCATGAACATTGTTGAACAGTGTTGCACTGAAGAACATCAAGAAGGTGAGTGAATGACGACTGAACTGCAGTGGGTTAAAATATAAGCAACTCAATTTGAAAAAGTGTATTTGCAATATGAAACACATGTAAATGAATTACTGTATAAGCGGAGAATTACGGGTGTCAAATTGGCTTCTCCTGCACTCAAAATTCTTACAAAAATTGCAGCATGCCAAATCTGCAGTGTAATAAAGAAGTTGTGAGTTATGAGATGGTCTTTTGCAGGGCATAATGGGAGTTAATCAAATTTCCCGACTGTGGTTTCTACTGTGATTGGTGTTGGCGTGGAGCAGACCTCGGGCGATCCTTCATTATGAAAGTTCAGTGTCATCAAACACTCTGGGTTTGGGTCAGAAGTTTCTCAGGTTTAATTCGACACCACAGATGGAAGTCTGAGAGTCTGTAATTGACAGTACAGAAATAAATGAACTTGAAATGACTTAATCTGTTAGCAAGATGATTTTTACCTTTTTCAAAGCTTCATAAAATATGCTTTCACGCTGTGTTATTGTTAGTATTATTTTCAACACTTTACAGTAAGGTTTATTTTGGGAAAATTAGCTACATGTACATTAATTAACATCAACTAACAATGAAGACTACCATCATTAACATTCAGCTCGTTAAGTTAATTTAAAGTAAGGTTTATTTTGGGAAAATTAGCCTTGATCTTTTTGGAATATAAGAGGTCTTTGTAACCATTAAAACATCCTGCAAGTTTCATAGCTTAAGACGTCCTAGCAATTATAAAGAGCATTTATTAATCAAGCTCTAAATACAGCTCGTTCTGGATCCATGGTAGAAGTGACGTCACGGTGCGAAGTGACGTTCAATCATTTGCATATGACCGCCTCCAGCACAAGACAACTACGCTCATTTCGTCAAATCGTTGTCGCGCCGCGCGCCTCACAACGTGGTTCAGTCGACGGACAGCGATGGTGGGTCTGTGTACAGGAAATCATTACAATGCCACGCAGATGTGCTCAAACACAGCCTATAAGCGTTTTATCATTGCGTCAAGAGCCATCGCTTCGAATGCATCACCCGCTACTAAAACAGTTACGCTCAATCACAAATGTTCTGGCTGGGGGTGTTAATAATTGGTCCATAGGCACTGTGCGTTAGCCAATCATAACAGTGTGGGCGTTAACACTGAACTCTTAAAGGGGAAACACAACCCAAAAACAGACTGTTTGAATCAAAGGATGAGAAACAGGGTGGGGAAATGTCATAATTCACTACATTTTTAAAAGTTTTTTTTTAAAAAACACTATAGTAATACTATAATTGCACCTAGGGGACCATAATAATAAAATAAAAAAACCCATGTCATGACCCGTTAAGTTAAGTTACCTGCAGGATTTGTTCACTAATGGTCAGAAAAGAAGGTGATTACTAAAAATAGCAATTCAATGCTGTATTATATTGTATTATTGTTAGTACAGTACTTTCATTTTAGTTCACTACATATGTTTCCCTGAACTAAAAAAAATGTGTTAAAAATAGATTGTTAGCTAATGTTAATAATAAGTACCCTGAATGCAGTGTAAGCTGCTTTGGATAAATGCGAAAGTGCATAAAAGTGATGAAGTAATCCTCACAACTCCAGTCCATCAGTTAACATCTTGTGAAGTGAGAAGCTGCATGTTTAAGAATCAAATCCAACATTAAGGCATTTTAACTTTAAACCATTGCTTCTTGCCAAAATATGAGTCCATAATCCATATTTTAGACTGTTTTTGCTTCTAAACAGTGCTTGATCTGTGCATATTTCTTTCCGGATTCAGACGAGATGACTTTTTTTTTTTTTACTGGGGAAAAAAAAGCTATTTTATGGACAAAGGACTCATACTTTAGCAGAAAATATCAGTTTGAAGTTAAAACAGCTTAATAATGGATTTGTTTCTTATTAACGTGCAGCTTTTCACTTTACAAGACATTAACTGATGGACTGGAGTGGTGTGGATTACTTGTGGATTATTGTGATGTTTTTATCAGCTGTTTGGACTCTCATTCTGATGGCACCCATTCACTGCAGAGCATCCACTGTGTGACAGAACTTTTTTGCATAACTATACAATTTTCACAAAGAAATTGCTTATAAATTTCATGAATAATTATGAAGAAATAACAAATAACATAAAATTAAATGTGGGATTTTAAAGTAAAAGACAAATAGTATTTCTTGTGAAACATACTTTTTTTTATTTTTTACAGTAGTTCATGTTCATGTGGTTCATGTGGTGTTGATTACTTGTGGATTATTGTGATGTTTTTATCAGCTGTTTGGACTCTCATTCTGACGGCACCCATTCACTGCAGAGCATCCATTCTGGGCAAGTGATGCAATGCTACATTTCTCCAAATCTGATGAAGAAACAAATTCATCTACATCTTAGATGGCCTGAGTACACTTTCAGCCATTTCTAGTTTTTTGGTGAACTATCCCTTTAACTTTTAAGTAATACAATTACTTTTACAAAAGACACAGCCTTGTATATAACTGGCTAAAACTTAGATGTCTGTCTTCCATTTACATCCACAACATATACATGTATATTTAAACAAGTTCACACGTGGTCTGTTGAAGTGAGTACCATCTCTCATCTCCTTTTCTGCTCCTTCTATAATGCATGAGATCTGATGAATGTCTGACGAAGTCCCTGTTTCATGTTCCTCAGCATAAATACGGCCGTCTACAGGGAGCCACGCCTGAACTCCTGATGTTTCTCCATCTGTTTAAAGATCTACGGGAGCTTCAGCCCTCGGTGCGCTCGCATGTGTCTCTGCTTCTCGCTGCGAGTTTACCTGCGAGGGAAGAAACACATCAGCGACGGTGTCATTAACTGCTCAAGAGCACAAGACTGATATGGAAAGGTAGCTTATGGTGTTTGTTCCTCTATTAAAAACTCCTCCAGATGGGGAAGGAACCCGAGACTGTCATTTACCTCCTCTTCGCGCCTTCATTAGTGTCTTGCGCAGGATTTTGGAAGGCGCTCGTATCTTCATCAACACAAACAGTTTGAGAAGTGTTGCTAATGTGCTGAGTCATTTGCTAAGGCCTTTTCTGATTCAGTCTGCTCATGTTCAACATTTGTGCACTCGCGTAATGCAGCTGAGCCTTATTATTGAATGGCACATTTACATACTGCCAGACCCCCGCATGCTCTTCTATAATTCATGTCATGTAGTTAAATGGCACGAGATGAGATTTAGACGTGTTCTACAGCTGTGATGAGGAAGCTTTCATATGCTTGCTGTAGTTGAAATATAAAAAAATTAGTTGGTAACTACATTGAAACTGACGGGTATGAAAGCCATGGGATGAAAAAAAAAATGGTTATTGCAACTGTTTTGTTCACAATTCTTACTTTATTTCTCAGAATTGCAACATTATTGGGAATTGCAAGTTTATAACACACACACACACACACACACACAACCTAGAAAAGATAAAAATTCTGAGAAAATGTCAGAATGAGGAAAAAAGTTGCAATTACCTTTTAATATTTATTTTTTATTTTTTTATTAAGTAGTGAAAACGGACTTCCACAGATAGGGGACAATACCCAGACAGGCAAAAAAATAAATAAAAATAAAATAAATAAATAAATAAATAATAATAATAATAATAATAATAAAAATAAAATTATATATATATATATATATATATATATATATATATATATATATATATATATATATATATATATATATATATATATATATAGTAAATTGCATTATATTATATATACATATTTAAAATGACATATGTTGTAAAGAGTGAATGAAATATATTTTTGAAATTGAAAATGTATTTTAAAAATGAATTTATTTCAGGCTAAATGCAAATGTGAATGGAATAGATACATATATTTTGCCATTTTTTTCAAATGTGACGCGTCAATGTATTTTCTTTAAATATATGGAGGGCAATGTGTATACGTGTATATATGTGTGTGTGTGTGTGTGTGTGTGTGTCCATTTTTGTATATTTTATAATATATATTAAAATTGTATCTTAAAATATATATCTGTGCCATATGTGTGTTTTAGAAAATTACCATTTTTTGGGGGGTACAAAAACATTACGCATTTCTAAATTAAGGGGACAACACTGAACATAAATACATAAATATACTACTACTAAAACTAAAACCATTGTTTATTTTAGTAAACATTAAGTTCAGTGTGCAGGGACGTGGAGTAATGATGCTGAACTATTGAAATGAGCCTTTTGAGTGAACTGTGGTGCTAAAACAAACCGTGCCGCTGGTTCGACTTCCCAAAGCTATTTAAAAGAATGTGGAAAGCTTGTTTTGATTATTGCTTCTATTTATTCGGGTATAAGGCTATGCAGAATGAAAAAAGTGATGTAGAGTGACTGTCATGTTATACTGGTACTTGCTGGAGGTATTAGCTTAATGGAGTAAAAGCTAAACGGTTTAAAAACCGTTTACATACAGTATGTACACTATCATTCAACAAATTGAGATCGGTACGATTTATGAAGAAATTAATACTTTTACTCAACAAGGATGCATTAAATTACACAAAGGGGACAGTAAATACATTTATAATGTTAAAAAGGTTTCAAATAAATGCTGTTCTTTCTATTGGCTATGATTTCACATGTTATTTGGGATTGCTGACTTTATTTTTAGATAAGTGTTCACCACAGTCATCAAGGTCTGTGAGTTCATTGATAAAGGTATGTTTGTCAGTAGAAATAGGACAGATAACAGAGGTCATTTGAGTAGAAGTCTTCAGCAGAAATGATCATGAAAAAGTCATTTGCACTGGTGCAAGAGACCTTGACTAACATTATAAGTGCACTTCAGGGAGGAAAAAATACATTTACAGGAGTATATAATAGTACAGAAATTTCTGGTCATGTTTATTAGTTCCAGAGATGGAAAACATGCTAGTAAAAGCGTCGGCTTAGCTGAAGAATAGTGTCTGAGAGCAATCTAACACTGACCGACATGACAGAGGTCTGAGGTCCACAGAAAACAAACCAACTAAACCTTCAGACTGAACTAGATTAGAAGTGAAAATGGAAAACTTGAGAGCGCTGTGAGGTCGCGGTGAGTGTTCACCTGAGCATCTTTTCTTTTTTGGAAACCAGGTCACTCTATCCATCAAACACAGCAATAAAGTAGCAGAAGGAGAGGAGATAAGGTGAAGGTTGGTGTGTGTGTGAGAGCACTAAAGTGGTTTTACGAAAGCCTGTGTGTGTGTGCAGATCTGTGCAATGGACTGAAGGAGAGAGAGAAGGGAAGATGAAGAGATGACACTCATATCATTTCTGCAGTATGTATACTGTGTGCAGTATGTGAATGTTCTGCTTGCACAGAATACCTGTGTGACCTGCTGCTTATGTGAAAATGTGCCACTGTTTGTACTGCTGTATCCTACGATTCAATGCAATGCACTTCACCTGAACTTTAATTTAGTGTGATTAATGAACTGGAAATAATATGGTCTGTGGTTTGTTAACATCTGAATGGAATACTAGCATACTACTTACTGTATACTGCCTATTATTTCTTAATAATAGCATTGCTTGTGGTTGGTGTCCATTTATTATTTGAAATAAAAGAAAGAAGCTGAACATGTACTTGCCCTCAGCTCATCCGTGAAGGAAGCGTTATTATGGATTATGGACTGGTAGTTTGGTTGGAAGCAATGTTTTAAAGTTAAAATGACTTGATGGATTTGTTTCTTACAAACACGCAGCTTTTTACTTCACCAAATGTTAACAGATGGACTGGAGTGGTGTGGATTATTGTGATGTTTTTATCAGCTGTTTGGACTCTCATTCTGATGGCACCCATTCACTGACGGCACCCTGCAGAGCATCCACTGTGTGACAGAACTTTTTTTTTTCATTTTTAGGTGGACTGCTACTTTAACACTGTGTATACTGTAAATATACTACAGTAGGCAAACTTCATGTATGCATACTGTGCACAGTATACATAATAATTCAGTAAATATAGCCCTTGATGTTGACTAATTTTTATTTATCATGGTTTGAAATATTTTTATCCAGCTTTTATTCTCACTTGCAGAATTAATCGTGTGCACTCTCAGTAAAAAAAGGCACAAAAGCTATAACTGGAACAGTACCATTGCAAAAGATACTAATATGTACACCTTTGATACTAACATATGCCTTTAATATGTTCATATGCACCCTTTATAGGTAAATAATACAACTTTTTGAGAAGGGACCGCCTCAGTGACAGCTTTTGTACCTTTTTTTCTGAGAGTGTGTTGTAATGAGGTCATCTGACAACAGTGTAGCATACCACTGTTTGAAATATTTATTACTGCATAATGCATTATGTTTCACATACTATATTTAAAACATAGTCAGCATGTTTTTAAGATGGTAGGGGGCTGAGAAGGGTTTAGGTATGCCAACAGTTAAGATAATTTAGACAAAACTTACTCAAATAGACATGCAATGAGGTCATGTGACCTCACAGTAGCTTAATATAGTTTGAAACACTTGTTTTATACTGCAAGACTCTCCTGCTCATAAAGGCTGCATTTATTTGGTCAAAAATGGAGTAAAACCACTAATATTATGAAATATTATTACAATTTTAAATAATTTACAGTTAATAATTACAGTATCTAATTGAATATATTTTAAAATGTGTTTAATTCCTGTGAACCAAAGCTGAATTTTCAGCATAATTACTCCAGTCTTCAGTGTCATATAATCCTTCAGAAATCACTCTAATGTGATATTAAATAAAAAAAAATTATATCAGTGGTGAAACCAATGCTTTTGTGGTGATGCACTTAATTTTTCAGGATTCATTAAAGAATAAAAAGCATTTATCTGACAGCCTTTCCTGTCATGTTTGATCAGTTTAATGCATCCTTGCTGAAAAAGCATTCATTTCTTTAAAAATTCGTTTTATTTTGATCAGTAGTGCGCTAGTAGCATGCATCGCATTCTGCGCAGTACATAGTGTTCTATTCTGAATACATCCTAGTAGATGTTTATAAGTTTCCCATAAACCTCTGCATGAACCATTGCATTATCTTCAGAGGAAGAGAGTTGGGAATTTCATAATCAAGCATTTGATCTGGTGAAGCGTCTGATGATGTTATCCTGAACTCTGCACAGTCAAAGCTACTACAAGATTAATGCATTCATTCATACATTTATTTATATATTTACATAAGTACTTTTCTGTTTACCTTTCACAACAGATAGATTAGAGGACAGGAAAGATGTGAGATGCCGTAATTCAATTTGTCCACCACTTTGAATTATTACCATGAGTGCATCTCCTCAAAGTGTGTGTGTGTGTGTGTGTGTGTGTGTTTGCTTCGAGAGTGCTTTCCGCTTGTAAAGCTGAAATATTGCAGTCTTTTTTTGTGTTTTGTTGTTAGCATTCACGTCAAGATCGCACTGATGTGATGTTTACTGTAATCTAATATCATGTTTGTTGTGACGTTTGGTCTGTACTCTTCATATGCGCTTTTCATTTGCTTTTTGGCTGCATGATGTCTGAATAAAGCCTGAAAGGAAAGTTAAAAGTTTCACATTGTTCAGAATTTCTGATAAAGTAAAAGTGACGTTTGTTTGATAAAGCGTTTAATATTTCATCACCATGGAGACCAGACATGGAAACTATTCAACTTTGAAACAAGATGAAACTAAAAATAATATGCAAGTACAACATATTACAGATCATCACGGATCCCAACGATAGACTCTTTAATGTTAAAGGGCAATTTATTGACACTCCCCTGAATGTTCATTTTTGTTTGGGTCGTGCTTTTTTTTTTTTTTTTTTTTTTTTTTTACATATGCAAAAGCAAGCCTATAGGGAAAATTATGTTGTTCTAAATTATTTTATTTATTTTAAATTGTAATAAATTTTATAAGTTTTATTTATTTATTTATTTATTTTGCAATATTTTAGGTTTTAGTTCTAATTATTTTAGTTCTTCAGCTTAAATAATTTCAGTTAGTTTCTGAGGCAACATTGTAATTAAAAAAAATAATAATAAAGTTTATGTTTGCCATCTATTTAATTTAATTTTATTTAATTTTATTTTCAATTTCAATCATTTTTAATAAGAATAACAATGCTGAGTCTTTCAGGAGACTCAAATGAGACTGCAATTTATTTCATTCATGTATCAACTTTATTCTAATCGGACATAGTTCTTCTAACTCATTTATATTTAGCCATAAATAAATAAATAAAGTCAATAGTTGTTATACAGACTATAGAACTATAAATTAATTAGAATTTTAGTTTTAATTTAGTTTTATTAATTTTCAATATTTCTATTTAGCCCTAATTTAGATTTTATTTTTAGTTCAGTCATTTCAGTTTTTAAACTAAAACACATTTTATTTCAGTTAGTTGCCAACATTTGTTATTTTCTGTAAAGATTTTCTTTAAGTTTAGGTTTGTCATATTTAATTTTATATTTAATATTTGAGTCCTTAAATGATTATCCTAAAACACATTTATATTTTTTTATTTATTCATAAATAAATCAATAAAACATCAGTAGTTGTTGGACAAGAGTATATCGCTAAAAATAAATGTGTTGTTTAGATCACCTGGTTTTGGAAGAATTTGATGAGAAATATGAGTTGAATAATTGAGATCTCTGACTTTTGATTGCAGACTTCAGTATCTTGGCAAATCTGAACACAGTTTGAGACATTGTTGAGATTGCTTTTAAAATGCTGCAGGAGACACCATGAGCTTAATGTGGTCTTCATTGCAGTAGAAACATCTGAGGAGAAGGAGACTTTAATCTCAGTGCAGTCTAGAAGGAACAACTGAGATAGTAAAGCAAGCTCATTTGTGATTTTTCTTTCCTTTGTGTGTGTACGTGTGAAGTAATTGAATGTGACGGATAGAGGCTGCGGGTCACTGTGAGTTTTCTCTCTCCAGACATAAGGTAAGTCAAAAAGGTCACAATCAGATGTGCTTCCAATCAACAACACAGTCTGTGTGTACACGTGTGCTCGCTCCCTGAGGCTCGCATGGTGCAGAAACACGTTAAACAATCAGTTCAGTTCTCTTCTGCTATGCATTGTATCTCTGTGTCTGTATATGTTCATGAGCTGACGATATGAGATGGTTCATACTGTGCTGATTTCCTCATAATGACTTCAACCTCAAATCCCAGCAATGTCACATTCAGAGACACTCAAACCTTTATGTAAGTAATGTAATAATCTGTCACATGGTTGGGGCTCATCATTGGTGGAATTGTTTTAAAGGTTTTAGATATTGCACAGAGTTGAAAAAGTTATGAAAGTCCTCTTTATCTTTCACACTTCACCCACAAAAAGTGGGAGTTTCAAATGTAACCTTTGGCTGCTGTGGATGTTAATGTAAATAACCTTAGAACAGTAAAAGTTACATTTGAAAAAAAAAAACACCTTTAGGATGATCAGTTTTGAAGTTTATGCAAGGTTACAGAATCTAGTTTCCATGGTGATTTTATTGTCTATTCTGTCGGTGACTTGTGACCCTGACCGCGACCCCTGGAGCAAATATATTTATAATGCAGGACGAAATAGACATACTAATACTGCACTGTTTCAGTTTATTAATAATCTGGCCTTGGGGAACATTTTACATTTAGATAATTGGAAAATGCTGCAGATTGCATTTTGAAAGTGCCTTTACACGGGCACCATTTGGACACTTAAGGACATGTCTCTAATAGTAAAAATTAAGTTTGCATGTGTTTTCATATTTGCTACATCATTTAATGGCTCATATAGTACAATATAGTGTGAATATGGAAGAAAAACACCTCAGTTTTATCCAGAGGCCAAAACATAAATATGCAATTTGGTGCAAATGCTGATATTTATAAGATGAAATTCTGATAGCTTGTAATGTAAATCAATGAGACATTTATAACAGTATAGCAGACTACTGAAATAAAATGCATAGAAATATCAGTCATCACTCTACATCTGCCAGTAATGTGGCATAACATTTTATTATCAAAGCATAATAAAAAATATAATGCAATGCACTACAATACAATGATGCAAAAGCCATTTCTGACATTTTTGAGCATCATTTAAAAAAATAAAAAATAAAAAAAAAAATGATGTAAGGAAAATCATGTCAACCTAAACTGGTTCAGACCAGTAAGTGTTCATCTTGAAATATTATTAACAATATAAAATCTATTTTTATGTTCATTTAACTAAAGTCAGTAAAGATTTCACTGCAAAAGGCATGTGAACCATGAGCTGAAAGTGGATGTTTTTACAGTTTACTTGTCAAAAAAGTATAAACACTCACTCTGATGACAGAGAGCATGTAGTAGATTGTGAGCATCAGGTTTTTCAGTAAAGTTTTGATCATATTTATAATTTAGAGACCTTAGAAATTCGCATATCAAATATGAATATCATTCCATTAAATACAAAGTATCAAACAAAATGGAATTTACTGCAAACAAAGATAACACAAACACATTTCAAGCACAACATTTCACAGAAAGACATTTGTTTGGTTTGAAATGCTAAAATAATAGGTGTACACCTGTGTGAACTTGAGGAGAATTGACTTCATACATCCACTAAAAATCCCCAAAACACCAGCTGATTCAAAAAACACTGAGCAAGAAGTAATGAAGTGAGCAAGTAAAAAGAAAAGATCCTGCAGCTGTTGATACATGCAGATGGTTTAATATTTTATTACCTAATGATTTTCATTGAATAATGTCTCATAATGCTGTAACCGACTTCTGGCCTCCAGATGATCTGCTGAGGCCATCACAACCTTCAAAAACAGCTGAAGACACACGTCCTCCTCCTCCACCAGCCCTTAAAACTAATCCATAACCATAAATAAAACCACTTTCCATTAGCATTTTAAGTTCCCGTTCTTCCACAGTTAGGCTTCTGCTTTGACGTTGGTTTAGGCTTTTTGGTTTAAACCTAGAACTATTTATTTATTTGCATTTATTTGATAAAAATACAGTGAAAACAGTAATTTTATGAAAACATTTTAAAATTTGAAATAACTGTTTTCTATTTCACTAAAATATGAAATATAATTTATTCCTGGAATTTTCAGCATCATTACTCCAGTCTTCAGAGTCACAGTATCCTTCAGAAATTATTCTGATTTGCTCCTCAAAGCATTTCTTATTACTATCAATGTTGAAAACAGTGCTTTTATATATTATATCTTTTTAAGATATTGCAAAGATTATGCAAAATTCAAAAGACATTAAAAAACTTTTACTTACAATAGATTTAACTTTTGATCAATTAAATGCATCCTTGCTAAATACAAGTATTAATATCACTCTTATTCTTTACCTTCTGCTCTAAATCCCAGTTCAATTTCAATCAGTCTGAGATTGATCCGTATATAAGCGTGTTTGTTCACAATATTGCTAAAGCATTAAACTATTATCTGGCAGTCGTTTTGACATTTAAAGACCCGGTTACTGTCGATATGAAAACCAGCTCGTTATTGACAGAACAACATGTGGAGTGAACAGAAACACTCACACACGCACATGGAAAGAAAAGATGGAGAGTGAAAGAGAGAGAGAGAGCAATACAAGCAAATGAGAAAATAAATGAGCATAAGGAACAAGGTTTTCGTTTGATCACTCGCTGATGTCTCAGACAAATGTGTGTGCGCGTTGGCGTATGTGTGTGCTTGTGCTGTTCTCCCAGAGACCGACGTCTCATTAAATCCAGCAACTCTGACACAAACAGCCGATTCTTGAGCGGATCTGATGCCACTGCTGGCACACTGATTGTACTCAGTTCTGCTCTAAAGAGGACGTATTCTAAACGTTAGCACAGTGCTTTTTCCACAAGTGGACTTATAATGTACTCTAAGTCAAGATTTATTTCACAACAAACAGTCATAACTTATTTCTGTTGAACACAAAAGAAGCTATTTTGAAGAATGTGTGTAGCCAAACAGTTAATAGTTCCTATGACTTCCAAAGATTTTTTTCTTCCATGGAAGTAAATGCCTATCAGCAACTGTTTGGCTACAGTTTTGAGGGCGAGTAAAAGTTGATGGGAATTTTCATTTTTGAGTGAACTATCCCTATAAGAATCAACTCTGATTGGCCAATTCTGTTCAACAGATATAAATGTGATTGGCTAAATTGCTCAACACTGCATAAAACACTTTGTAAATAGAAACCTTTGACCAGATATGGGGTTGGGGGTGGGGTTCAGTTGCGCCGCCCAAAAGGACGGCCCTGATCATGACATGTTACAACTTGTCAATATGGCGTTTGTAACTATGCCAAAAACATGCTTCATCACAGGGCTGTAACCACCACCAAGTCCCCCCCCCCCCCAATATTTGAAGTTTATTTCTTGCTCTGATCGGCTGCACTCCATTACGCAGTGCAACCAGCGCTCTTCTTAGGATGACAAAAACCTTTAAAAGTTATATTTTCAGCCTGGTCTGCCTCTGCGGTCTAACAGCGTTCATTAATGTCAAAATAAAGCCCCTTTCACACTGCACGTTGGTCTCGGAAAATTGCCGGATCACATTCTGTGTGAACGCAAACACGCTGGGGACCTAGTAACATTGATGGGTTCAGTCCCGGAACGAGCTCTGTGTGACCAAAAGCCAGAACCATTGATGGGTTCAGTCCCGGACGTAGTGATGACGCACGTTATATTTTAGCAGGTGTTTTGAAGGCAGATCAAAACTCGCGCCGAAAAAATATGTGCAAACTGTAATGAAGCAGAGATCAGTTAGTTCGACCGCTAGGACCACAAGGTAACTTCTTGGATGAATTAGATGTGCTCCTCACTATCCGCACTGAAGCTGAGATCGTTTGCCAGCTTTCGACCGCTGTCAATACGGGACCTTTACGGGTTGTGTGTGAACGCACGCACATATTCCGGGAAATCACTGGCGGTGTAACACGCTGGGGACCTAGTAACATTGATGGGTTCAGTCCCGGAACGAGCTCTGTGTGACCAAAAGCCGCAGTGTGAAAGGGGCTTAATTGATTTGGCCAATCAAATCAAAGTAGGCGGGGTTTACCATTCACAGAAGAGCGGGAATTCCAGCGCAAAGTGTCAGTTTAACGTTGAAACTAGACAGCAAGATAAGATATGGAAGTTGCAAATCATTTAATATTAGTCAACTGTTTTTTACATTGGGGCCTCATGTTATCATCACCCTGTCTTGTTGTGTTTTGTTATTTTGTGCAAAAAGCCATGCTTGGACAAAAAAGTTAGCCAATGTGCATTAGAAACTAAATGTTCAAGCAGTAAAAAGTGATATGCTTTTAAATGAGTAGATAACTGAGTATTTAAGTACAGTGTATAGAATGTCATTTTAGGCACAGTTCGAGCAAAAGCCGCTTGTACCGTCATTGCCAGGTCACGGACAAACATATTGGCACTTTAACTGTGAAGATGTGAGGATGTGAACTCGTACACCTCTGATTATCATCCGAGCGTGTGCCGGTGACCCTGCTCCCGACTCAACTCGCGGCTTCATTAAAATGACAGTTCTGTCATGCTGATGAAGTCCACCGGCGAACGAGTGCTGACGTGACCCTCGGGTGAGTGAAAGCCCGGTTCAGAAGCGGTTCGCTCTATTTCTTGATCTCTCGTTGCTGTGTCTGTTACTCAGAGAGTACTGATGTGTGTGTATGTGAGTGTGTGATGGGGTGAATCCAATCACAAACTCATTTTATGGAGGTAATTTTCTTCAAGGTGACTCAATTCGGCCTTTATATATTGAAGCTAAATGTACTGATGTCACTGTAAAAAAAATCTCAAACTCAGCACACACACACACAGAGTGCAGCGCTGCAACACACAGATACAGCAGACAGGATGCCAATCAGCCAGCGCTGAGTGCCTGTCAAGCGAGGAGTTTTGCCGCAGAGTGATTTCGACAAACCGTAGGAGCGACCCAATCTCACTGCTATACAAATACTATGATGCATACTTGCTTCTGTAACCCGCGAGGGTGTATAGCGAATGTTTTTGGGTGTCCGCTGGGGTTATGGATGCCGGGATAGACTTCTTACCTGAAGAAACGCGCTAAGATCATATCGCTGCCATAACTGAATTATCTCCACAATAGCGGCACTGACTCGGTTATGGCCATGTTGAATAGAATGAACAACAGATAAAGCTGGCACAGTGGGCTATCTGAAGATTGTGTTTGCCCAAGTCTATGTGCTTGTGTGTGTTTGCCTGCATATTATTCATCGCTATTGGATTTTGGAGGTGTGATGCCACAAGTGATATCAGTGTTTCACTGGCTGGAAATGATTCCTCCATTGGAATCCGATGCACATCATTCTGGTTATTGACCATGAGCAAATTTAACATGACCAACAGTAGTGTTGTGTACGCTATCCTATGTGTGGTTTAATTGTTTCTTTGGGTTCTATTTTGCAATAGAATAATAACGTCAAAAACACAAAAAATATTGCAATCATAATAATAGTACAACAACAGCTAATTCTTAACAATGTTAAAATTATTCTTAGGTCAAGTTATATGTTGTTGTTGTTGTTTTTGTTTTACTTTAAGGTATTCCAAAGTTTTCCAAACTTCTATGAACTCAAGTCTTGCATCTTCATGCAATTCTTTCGGCTGCAGTATACTCAATATGATTTTTAAAGTCGAACCAACAAGCACAGCAGGTGAGTTGGATTTATGCATTTTTTAGTTCAAATACGCCTAGACTCAAAAAACTTGTTTTGTAATTCAGTCCCATTCGCCCTGTTCCTACCCAGCATGCACGTATCATTAATATAGTCACATTTGACCAGTTTTATTTACTGTTGCGTTGATTTTGTTGCCATGCTTTATAACTTTTGTTCTGCCATACCATGGAGTATCCCATCTGTCATGCATCTGATCTTAAATCAACCAAAAGATGTCCACGTCACACCCTTTTTGGTCTCGCTCCAAAGTTTACCTGAAGCCATCTGAGTCAAATTCAAGGCTTTGATGATGGCCTTCAAGACTGCCTCTGGAACAACATCTTCCAACTTCAACACACACCTAAAAGTGTATGATCCATTTCAACTTCTAAGAGTAAGCAGCACATGGTGGTTCCATCAGAACATCACTTTCCAAAACTCCCTTTGTTGGTGGTAGATCCAGCCTCCAACCTCCACCTGATCTGCTGAGACCATCACAACCTTCTAACAGCTAAAGACACCTCTTATGTGAGCACTTATTAAACCACCACGGTAAAAGGCAGGTCCTATAAATAAATTCTGTTCTACATTCTGTAAGCCTACTCTCAAAACTTGCCGTTTGAGCTATTGCAAGTATTTATGGCTCTTGTATGATAAATTGCTTAAGGTGTTTTTCATTTGTAAGTTGCTCTGGAGAAAAGCATCTGCTAGCTAAATGACTAAATATGCAGTATCCATCTTATTTTTAACGTAAAACCGGGCACGGTATTTGTAACTTTAATGTGCAAGGTTTTCCTGTCATTCGTTTTCAGTTAGGCCTATATTTTTAACTGTACAAAACAGCTGCTGCTTGATATTGCACACTGATATTTGTTATTATTATATTATTTGTTATCATAATCTATTGCAGTACTTACAAGCATACCAGTTTGTAGCTCAAATTTTACCCTTGACTGCATTTTATTTTATCCTATCTATAGACCTTATGTAGCCCCGCCCCTTTTTATCACTGCAGTCGTTGTCTTCTGTCTTTCGGTCTGTATTTCGACAGAATTCGTACGAATCTCTGAGTCATATGAATTTAGGAATGACCCGCTCCTTTAAAAAACTCTCAGTTCTACTGACATTTGTTATGACATCCGATTCGAACATTGCATTTACGTGCACTTTCTTAAGCCGATTATGTTTCTTAAGCAGAAATTGCACGTGGTGATGTAAACGCGGTAACCCGTTTTCATGAACATTGTATGTTTACATACACACCAGTAAGCTGATATCTCACAAATATTAGTATTTATTGTATATTATAGTATTATTTATTATTAAAATAACCAGGTTTCCCCGTTCAAATGCTCATCAGTAACCTGACAACGCAAGTAAACTGCGTTTACATGACTTTATTAATAAATCAGGTTATTTCCCTTTAGTAATGTCAAAATATAACCATTTGCGTATCTGACTCCGATTATTCCACGTTTGTCAGTTGTGATGTTAAAGCAGGGGCGTAGCCATCATTTCAGAAGTGAGGGGGACAAAAATGTATATATGTGGTATATGGTTTGTTTGGTTGGGAGAAAATGCTCCTAGCAATTTTAATGATAGCTCACCACGTGTAACGTTTCGGGCCCAAGCCCTTCATCAGACATCTACCACATTTATTGTTTTGGATGTGTGTGCTGTACCTTTGAACTCTAAAAATGTATATATAAAAATTACAATTTAACATTTCTGTAATCTATATACCAGTCAACATTTATTCACACCAGCTCTTGAAAACCTCTATGCGAACACACTTGCCCGAAAAAGTGCGGGGACGAATTTAAGTGCTATTAAAAGTGTGGGGTACGTCCCCCACGTAATCTACGCCCCTGTGTTAAATAAAGCAACATGTCAGCGCGAAATTTACAGCTCATATTATCCTCTCATGGAGTTATATAGCAGCGTTTTGACTGAGCCGCTTCTGCTTCTGCTGCACGAGTTGAGAACACTTTTATCATTTTCTGAGTCATGAAAGATTCTGCTTTTGTTATATATTTCCTTCTTTCGTTACTGCAAAACTTTTGCTCTGTCTAGATGCGCTTAAATCTGCACTAACGATGCGTACCTTTCACGTATTACACATGCTCACTTCAATAAACCGACAGAAAACGGAAGGGTTATTGCGTTTACATGCCGCTCAAAATCGGGGTAAGAGGCAAAAAACTACCTGTGTCGACCGGTTTATGCTTACGCCGTTTATGAGATTACTCCGATAAAAGAAAACTTTCGTTAACTATACAGTAAGTAAATTCTTAACTTAACAATAAGTAAGTAACAATAAGTAAATTCCACTTCACCAGCTAATTAATCAAGTTCAAAGAAAATTCTAAAGATGGCTGCGCACTTGTTTCTCTAACGCAAAAAGTCAAAAGCGGTAAATAAATCGGAAGTCTCGCACATTCACCGAAAATAGCTTACTTGCTTTGCAGGTTCACAGAAAAGCTCTCACTGAAAATTAATTATGTCCGGTTGCTGGCCCTTGTAAACCAACTAAGTTTTGCTTAGCCTACAGTCTGAACTGTTGAAACGTTAGCCTAGGTAGAGTATACGTAAACCGAAATCAGTTACGTTTATATTTACGGTAATAGCATGTATAAATCCACTCCATGTGCTATTATATATGTACTTGTTTTATTATTAAGTAAAAATATGAATTAATGACTGACTCAACCTGACGACATTAAATTAGGCCTATAGCAAAGATAATCATGTTAAGTGTCATATTAGGTGCATTTCCACCTAAGTTTGGTAACATCCAGATCGCAAAATCATCTATTTCAGCAGAAGATCCGTCGGTGAATCCGGTCCTAGTGTTCGCAGTAGCCGGTGGAGGGCAGAGGCGGGCAGCTGGATGCGGGTTAAACCGAGAAACGGGACTCACGCTGCTCATATTCGGCGAGCGCCGAGCGCACATGCATACAGCTGGGTGCTGGATGCAGAAAACCCGACCCGCAGCTCCTCTGAACGCATCCAGAGACAGAAAAGCAGCACAAACACATCGCCATACAGTGAATGAGCGCGCGTTCTCAACTAACGAGCAACTCATGCAGAGGAGTGTGAGAGCGTCTGTGGAGAGCGCGTTTAGATGAGAGCTAGAGGGCGGCGACGCATCGCTCCTCACCTCCAGTCCCGGGACCTTCTCCTGATCTCTCCGTGAGGAGCGCACGCAGAATTTGGGACGCGTAACGGCGTCGGTCCTCCGTTCACCGCCATAGCAGCTCCTCCGTAACGGCCGAAGCAAACCGAAGAAGGAACGAATACTCCGCGCGGAGGAGTTTCCAAACTCCTAAATCATGGGGAAAAACGGACATCAGAGATTTAGATTGGGATTAGTGCTTCTCTTTCTGTGGGTTCGGCTCCAAATAGTTGACGCACAAGGTAAGACCACCTTCCAGTAATAGAGATATTTTAATGTCTTGCTGAAAGTGTATTTTATTGTACTTAAATCTATATCATGCATTGCGTTTATCATTTATTCACATCACCGGAATCTTGCCTATAATAACAACATTATTTGATTTATCTTTCTGTCACCCTACGTGTTGATGCTTTGGCAATTTCGCTCACAAAACACCATGTCAGTGAAGTACTTTGACATTGAAATGGAGATCTGATCTGGAATTTGAGACCGCAAAGCCACAGTCATGCCTTAGGAGCTTAATTTAAAACACCGAGCACACATGTTTTCTGTTTATTTATTTATTTTTCATTATTTTTTAATCTCTTTTATTATAGTTTATGCTGTCAAAAATGAGGATATTATTAATAAATAGGTTAAGGGTTGTCTCTCGCTTCGCAAAAGTCTCTAGCACATATTAATCGTCATAATCTGATAGCCTACATTTACAAAATATATTTGTGGAATATTTGCAATCCGTAAAAAATCTACATGTAATTACTGACAGCAATCTAAGTAAGTTTTTACATTGTATTGTGCGATATCGATCTAAAGGAAAACTCTAGCGTACTGTTACGGTGACGTCCTCGGGCGAAAGCGACTTCGCGAGCATTTATTTAGCACGCTTTAACTTGTAGTTTGTTGTTACTGAAATGTTGTCTCTGCAAAACTGGTTCGGTATATACACTATTTGATCGTTTCCCCCCTGGATATGTTATTTATTAAGCATGCACGTTATTTTGTCATTGCGGATTCCAGCAGGAGATTCCACTTAAACACTCCGGTAGCTATATCAGGGATTCAAAGCGAGTTTTTCCATTCATTCATTCATTTTTTTTTTTTTGTCAAATAAGTTTTATTGAAAGACAGAGATTTTGAAGATGGATTTAAAATCTTACATATTTCATCTCTTGCATTTGGACACATGGCCTATAGACAATAACAAAATAAAAATAAATACATGGGCCTAATTGTTTAAAAGTTATTTTTGATGTATTAGTATTAAATGAATTTTTTATGTATTTACATTTTAAGTTTACATTGAAAGGCGTTATTTGACTATGTTGTGCTGATTTGACAATAGCGTTTTCATTCATTGGCAGTCAAAATGATTATTCGATGCTCTCAAAAATGAATATTCAGCCATAATTTTCTCACTCTTATGTAATTCCAAACCCTTATGAGTATGACTTTCTTCCATGGCGCACACAGTGTCTCTGCCAAGTGCCATCCTTGATATGTACAAAGTCTGAATGGGCACAAGTACAAATGGGAATTGAGAGCTGCGTTGGAGGATGAAATTTAATTAAACAACAACTACAGTTTTGGACTTTTCGCTGCACAAATCTGTTGTATGACTTGGTAAATAGTGCATAAGTCATACTTTTAGGGAGCTTTTTAGAGTATGACAGCATAAATCATTATACACTTCCGATATATGGAAAAAAGCAGGACAGAGACTTCAGGTTGCATGGAAGAAAGAAAGTTGCATATGTTAGAAATGACAGTGAGTAAACGATTCCTCTCTTTTCTCTACATTTGATCTTTCACTTTACATTTCAGGTATGAGATAATGCAATTTTGCTCTCGTGACAGGATTTACAGGAAGTTCTGTTCTAAATTTCTTCTCTAAATCACTCTATTATAGCAATGCGAAGCATTTTCCCATTTCCATCTGTGTGAATGCATGCTGTAATGTTGAGTTATGAAATTAGAGAGCCTCTGTCTTGTGTCTCGGTCTTTGCAGAGTGTTTTATGAGTCCGTAATGGAATCAGGGTTCATATGTGACTCCAGTCTGCTGAAGAGCAGGACGTTGTTAGTGGAGTGAGGTTTCTAAGTCACTTTAAGGAGACAAGACAAAGTGGGAATGACTCCGTTTGTATGCCGCGTGTATGTGTTTGTGTGCTTAGGGTAAGTGGTGGCCATCAGCTCGGAGACACAAAAAACCCAGCAGCCCATTAAAAAGCCATTAGCTAAAGCCGCCTCTCTTGCCACCGAGTTTGTGTTGTGTGTCAAACAAACAGCAGGGCAGAGCACAGAGAGAGCGAGAGAGAGACAGGGCTGTAAGATTTAAGAAAGAAAATCTAAATTCTGGTGGCGCACTCTTAAAGTCGGCATGAAATCAAAATTGACTCTTATGTATTTTCTTAATCTATGAGTCATTGTGAGTGATTCATTGGTGCCTGTTATTAAAAAAATAAATGAAAAAACGACTTTCCACTTTTGCTGACATCATCAGAGCCTCCTGTTGAGCTGAATTCAGATATGTAGCACCACCCCAATCGCATGACAATTCGTACAAATTCATACGTTTTTTGCTAAATCGTACATATTTTACGAGTTGCACAATTCGTATATGAATATGTACGAATGACCTACACCTAACCCCATCCCTAAACCTACCCGTCACTGGGGTCTAAACAAATTGTACAAAATCTTACGAGTGAGATTGTACAAATTTGTACGAATTAGGCACCTTTGTGAAATGCGTACGAATTGGTCATTGGTCATAGCGTTGGTAGCACCTGTTTTCATGAGCCAATCAGTTTATAATGAATTAAATTAAGCCCTGCCCCAAATTTTATACCTATTTTATAATTAAATACCATTTGGGGTTGTTACGATTTTTTACGTTTTTGAAAGAAGTCTCTTATGCTCACTAAGGCTGCATTTATTTAAACAAAAATACAATAAAAACAGTAATATTGTGAAATATTATCACAATTGAAAATAACTGTTTTATATTTGAATTTATTTTAAAATGTAATTTATTCTTGTGATGCAAAGCTGATTTTTCAGCATCATTACTCCAGTCTTTAGTGTCACATGATCCTTTAGGAATCCTTCTAATATGCTGATTTGCTGCTTAAGGAACATCATTATTATCTATGTTGAAAATGGTTGTGCTGCTTAATATTTTGTGGAAATCACATTTTTTTTAGGATGGTTTGCTGAATTGAAAGTTCAGAAGAACAGCATTTATTTGAAATAGGATTTTTTTTGTGATATTATAAATGTCTTTACTGTCACTGTTGAGCAACTGAATGCATCCTTTCTGAATAAAAGAATAGTAGTGCATGTATAAAAAAAGGCTTGCAGACAGTGTTTCACGTTGACTCAGGGAAAAACATTCACATTGTCTCCAGCACGTACACAAACAGTGAAATAACCCAATTTAGCTGTGATCACTGGAGTGGTGCTTGGATTTGTCTAGTACAGTTCAGCAGGTCTGGCTCATTTTTCACACTGCGCTCACACTTTTCACACATCGACCCGCGAATGTGTGTGTTTTTGTGTTAGGAGTGACAAAAATGTGTAAGAGAAGCTCTTCGAGACAGACCGAGAGTTCACGCGCAGTTCTTAACCTCACTGTCTGTCGTGAATAGTGACTTCTGTTTGGTAGAATTGGTTTAATGTTTTCTCCAAGCACAGCTGCCCACACACCATCTATAGAGACTGTAGATGTGCTGTTTACTATGATTGAAGAGGACATTCATTGGTGGTGTTTGCTAAGGCAAAACAAACCCCTGCCTCGAAGTATTAAACTTTGGAGTGTAATTTGTACCGGCAACAACCCATAACGCTCTAGCATACATTGGTGGCAAGTTTTGCATGGGTGATCAGCACTCGTTTCCTAGGTAAGGAATAGTTCACTCAAAAATGAATTTGCTTCAAAAAACATTTGCTGGAAATGTACTCACTCTGTGGCCATCCAAGATGTAGATAAGTTAGTTTCTTCATGGGAAAGAACAGAGTTGGAGAAATGTAGCATTGCATCACTTGCTCACCAGTGGATCCTCTGCAGTGAATGGGTACCGTCAGAATGAGAGTCCAAACAGCTGATAAAAACATCACAATAATCCACAGCCCATCAATTAATGTCTTTTGAAGTGAAAAGCTTTGTGTTTTTTCAAGAAACAAATCCATCATTAAAGTTTTTAACTTTAAAATTTCGCTTCTGACCAAAATACCAGTTCATAATCCATAATAATGCTTCCTCTAGTAAAAACGTCTCTTACCTGTTGTCCTTACACATCAGAATCTACCAATATATTTGTTTAGAGCTGTTTTGGCTTGTAAATGGTGCTTGATCCATGTATATTTTTCTCCTGATTCAGGTGAGGCGACTTTTCACTGGAGAAAGCAATGTTATGGATAGACGGTGCATATTTTAGCTGGAAGCAATGGTTTGCAGTTATACATGTTTATGTAATGGATATGTTTCTTACAAACACACAGCTTTTCACTTCACAAGACATTTACTGATGGACTGGAGTCTTGTGGATTTTTTGTGGATCATTGTGATGTTTTTATCAACTGTTTGGACTCTCATTCTGACGGCACCCATTCACAGCAGAGGATCCATTGCTGAAAAAGTGATGTAATGCTACATTTCTCAAAATCTGTTCTGATTTAGAAACAAACTCATGTACACTGTGGATGGCCTGATGGTGAGTACATTTTCAGCAAATTTTCATTTTCGGGTCAACTATTTCTTTAAATTTTGTTCAGATATGAAGTCAAGTTTGTGGTCCAATATGACTGCTGCCATTTATACTTCCACTAATATCAACTTAGAATCTTATCCTCATTTGTAATGTATTAGCAGATAAAGAATAGGAATAGAAAGTGTGTCATTGCTTTGGGGAAAAATGCCCATGATCCTTTGAAGTGAGGGCTTTCAGCCAGTAGGAGATGAGCGTGGCTGACATTAACCTGGCGACCTGAGGGCATGAGTGTATCCCTGCACTCACTGTTGAAGTTGCATGTGTTTAATGTGAGTGTGATCTGTTTGAAGAGTCGTGCTGAATACAGAGGAGTGTGTGAGTGGCGCGGAAGGTCTTTTGTTTTATGCTGTTCTTTGTTTCTTTTAATTGGATGAATGCAATGCAACTGTTTCGTCATGCACACAAAGACTGTCAGAGATAATGTGTGTGTGTGTGTGTTTGTGAACATCTAAAGGCCTTTTCACATGATTCCCGTCAGGGCTTGAACTCGGCTCTCTACACAAGCGTCATGTGCAGCTTTGACCTCCAAATGAAAAGAGCTGCAGATTGCGTCAAAGGGGTTCAGTATCACAAGGTTGGTAGTGGGGCTGGAAAATGTAGCTAAAACAATAATAACTTTGACAATATTCAGTATAGTTTTGTGTATTTCCCTTGCAACTGCTTAAAGAGAGTTCCCTCTAAAACAAAAATTCTGTCCTCATTTACTTAACCTCAAGTTGTTCCAAATCCTTTATGAGTTTCTTTCTTCAGTTGAACTAAAATGACACAAACAGATGTTGGTAGCCATTGACTTCTATAATATTTTTCCCACACTATGGAAAGAGGTTTGGAACAACTTAAGGGTGAGTAAATGATGTTGGATTTATTTATTTTTTTCCAGCTGAACTATCCCTTTAAAATGTATATTTTATTTTATATTATTTATATAATATTACAGTATTTACTAATATATTGAATTAGTTTATTATTTATATATTTTAAGTTTTTGTTTTAATTTGAATTTTAGTGTAATTTTTTAGCAATTTGGTTATGTTTCTTGTCATTTTTTTTTCAAGTTGTCAATGCAAGTTTTTTGTTTAAGATATATATATATAAAAAATTTGAGCTATATTTTTTAAGCTACAACAATTTTAATAGCTGTACTGTAACTTCAAATGTTTTATGTGAGAAGTGAAAATATGGTAAATTTAGTTAAAAATAATAACACACTGTTTTCCACAGGTTTTTTTTCCCAATAAATATGCACAAAGAAATATGATATATGATTCTTTTTATTTAACAGCAATATTTTCCTATTTATGTTTTTATTTAAACTTTTAAATATATGAATAATGCAAGGACATTTATGAACATTTAAAAAAAAGGATGTAAGCACATCTGGTTTTTATTTATAGTTTTTTATATTTTTTAATTTTAGTTTAAGTTTTAGTAATTTGATTATATGCTTTTTTTTAATGCTTAAAATATTTTCTGTTTTTTTATTTCAGTTTTAGTAATTTTTGTACTTAAACGTCAGCTTGTTTTATTTCTGTCAGTTGCCAAGGCAACATTTCTAGTTTTAATCTAATAATATTTTTGTTGTTGTTTTTCAGCTTTATTTCAAATAACTAAAATGATTTTTTTATAGATTTAAATGTTATTTAACAATAACAACACTGTACTTTAGCTAATTCGGATTCAAAATGTTTAATTCAGTAAGTAAAAATATACTAAAAGTTGAAATGACTCCTTTAATTGAATCTTATACATTGATTAAAATATTTTAGTACTTAAACTTATTTTATTTCCTTCAGTTGCCAAGGCAATATTTCTAGTTTTCTTTTTTTGTTAGTTTTTTTTAGGCTTAATTTTTAATCTAATATTTTTATTTAGTTTTCAGCTTTATTTCAATTAACTAAAATGATTTTTTAATAGTTTAAGTTACCAATAACAACACTAGCTAATTAAGATTCAAAATGTTTAATTCAGTAAGTAAAAATATTTCAAAAGTTGAACTGACTCCTTTAACTGAATCTTATAAACTTTTTTATTGCTATTAAAGTTTACGTTGAAGACTCACAGTAACACTCTCAAGCTGCACAATTGAAACTAATTAGCTTGGCAAAACATTTTATAAATTCAGTTGTTGTGGTGTGACACTCAAAAAGTCTGTTTAAATGTGTATGGCTGCAGCAGTGAATGTAGGAGCTGAATGTAAAGACACGACTAGTCAACTGGTCAACGTTTGTGTAACATCTCTAGTTGGTAGATGGCCAATAACAGCAGGAATGAAGTAGCTACTGTAGAGTCCACATGGATCTGATGTTGAATTCCTCTTCCTAACTCTCTCAATCTCTCTTTCAGTGCTCTCCAGGCAGTGTGCTCATCAGGGACTGTAATGACTGCGATTATGATGGTTATATATCACCTCTCAGCTCTCGCCGTCGCACACACAAATAGCTCAGCACAGACGGTCCGTCACACACAGCAACACACGGCCCCATCGGTCCCGCAGTAGGCCGCTCGCACAATAACAGCATTGTGTGTGTCTCAGTAAGACGGAGTGTGTTGAGAGACGGCCTTGCGAAACTTCTATACGGACAAGAAGTTTTGGAGGGAAAAACGGGGCCAGCGGAGATGAATATTTACATGATGTGCATGTTTCCCAGGCCTTTGATCGTGGCCATTCGCAGTAGTCAGCAGTAGCGTTGTGATTCTGCTGTGTTGCGGATGCTATTCTTAGCACAGATGATAAATGTAAAAACGCACTTCGGCTGAAGCTGCACTCTGTTCGTGTCACGTTTTTCTGTGCACGGGTAATTATAGTCGATAAAAAATTACGCCCTTCAGTTAAAGGACTAACATCTGCGGCCGGTGCCATATATTACCTGAGCACTTCAACAGATTGACAGCTTCTTCAGCCATTCACAGTGGCCTCAGATGCATAGAGGCGGGACAAAGCTTCTCTGTGGACCTAAAAAGGAGCGTCACTGTGACCTAATAACACAGGAATTTTATAGGGCTTTACCATAATGCATATGAACATTGGTACACTACGTATCTATATTTATAGGCCTATATATATATATATATATATATATATATATATATATATATATATATATATATATATATATATACATATAGCTAGTGACTGAAGACATACAGTACTGTTTATCATTGTGGCAATCTGCCCTAAATTGCAACAAAATTTTTGATTATTATTATTATTATTGGGGTAGTAGTTTGAGTGTTTTTTCCATTAACTTAAACTTATATAAACATTAAGTAAAATATAAATAATATATAATTTTTTTTTTAGTAAAAGTTCAAATAAATGTTAAGTTAAAAATGTACTTCACACTGTTTTAATGTATTTTAGTCCAATAAATGCAGTCTTGATGAGCACAAAAGTCTTACTTTTTTGAAAGACTAGAAAAATCTTAACTAAAAAATGCATGCAAACAGTACATAAATGCACACATATTCTTCTTCTTCTTCTTAATATCATATATAATTATAATATGTTGTCCAAATTGTGCAGCCTTACAAACAAGCACAACAAAATTTTGAAATTGCAACTTATATTAGAAAATTCCCCAAAATCTGAAGCCTACTACTTCAGTTAGTATTTTTTAAAGATATGGTATATTGTATGTACTGCACAGTATAAGGTAAGTAATATGTTAGTTTTTCATTCTGAACATACTGTAGACCATTTCCCAGAAGAGAAAGCATGTTAATTTTTAATGCTTATATATGCATATTGATAGACATGAGCTAAAAGCCCCAAAAACTCACATTTTGATTTGATGGGGTCTGTAAAAGCTTTCGAATTGTGATCCAAACCTCCAGGTCTGTATTCGCACAGCTCTGTTTTGGGAGACTGAAGCAGATGCAGATATTCAGTAACAGTCCATTTTTGGCCCGGTTGGAGCTCTTTGGTCGAGCTTATCTGCTCTCTGACTGTGAGGATTTTCCCCCCTCCGTTCATTCCCAGTTCTGCTTCACATTCAGGTTTAGATGTTCTTATCACTTTGACTGAATGAAAATTCATCCCTGCTGCAATATCAGACTCCACAGATGCCGCACAGAGAAAAGCCTCACATGATTTGCACGCTGCTTGCATGTTGTGTGCATGTCAGAGCTTGACTGAACCTGAGATTTGATGAGGTTGTGAATGGTATCTGTTGTATTTCCAATTGATTGAGTGATTGGTTCTGACCTTGGTACGATTGTTTTCTCACTGGCCGAGCGCAATGGACATGATGGGAATAGAGATTGCGTTAAGGGAGAGATGCAGTGCGGTAGTTGTCTCATTAGCAGCAGCAGGTGCTCGTGTAGAAACTTGTTTGAGGTTTCAGAAATTCTCAGTGGGAAACAGAGATTGTCTTTATGTGATCTGCACACATTGTGTCTCTTCTCTCGGTCTGTCTCTCTAGGGGAGTGTTTGGTGACGGAACTGAAGATAGAGAAAGGGAGAAAAAAGGAGTTGTTTGGACTTTGAACTTCTCAAAAGCATCCTGACTCTTTCTGATGTCTTTGTCTTTTTAAAATGTCATCTACGCACAAGGAGCTTTTTAAAAGAGACAGAATACAACCAAAGGAATCTGCAGATCCCTGTTGTTTTTTTCTATCCTTTTCCCTTTTTTTTTTTCCAAAACAAAAATCAATCTTTAACCTTGTTCTAGAGTTCTATGATATGTGACAGGATTTCCATTTACAGAAAGACAGAAATACAGATGCGGATAAATGGAAGGATGGATGGATGGATGAATAGATAGATAGATAGATAGATAGGTAGACAGACAGACAGACAGACAGACAGACAGACAGACAGATAGATAGATAGATAGATAGATAGATAGATAGATAGATAGATAGATAGATAGATTTTGTATCTGTGAATGCATGTTGGCATGCACTAATTGGTGTGTTTATGCATTTTCTTTAATTAAATTAGCATAGACTGAATTAATTAAGCCCCTGCGTGTTTGAGTTTATTGAAGCGTTTTATGAACAGATATATTAAATGCACCGGCATTTCTATGATGTTATGTATTACTCTCTTACACAAATTGTGTTAATTATTTTGCTGGTTTTGTGTTGTATTTTGCTGTAGGTTTATGTTTTTATCTTCACACACTGTTTACAGCCGGCATCTCACACACACGCCAGAGCAACTGCACTGAGATTTATGGAAAAGAGACTGATAAGGATGTGTATGTACTCATGGACATCTGAGCAGTGACTGAAATCACCTGGATATCTGGACAACTGTGAGTCCAGTCTGGGAGGAGATTGTCTGTAGATGAGGGGTCGGTTAAAATATCATACGATCACAAATAGTGCCTTTTAAATTTTAAAATAATTTACATATCCTGTCTTTGTCAGCTTTTTACATACTTATAATGTTTGACATATAAATGTTTCGGCGTTGGATTTTGTTACCTTTTTTCAAACTAATACACACTCTAAAGTTACAATGCTGGCACAGCATGAAAAAAGAACAAAAATAAACTGAAATAATTGTGGCCAAATGATATTGATACTGTAATTCGGTCAAGATCTGAAAGTAGCTCATAGTTATTGGCCACAATAATGATCGGCTCTCAGTATCGCTCCGTTCCTAATTAACACATTTGCTTAATTTCTTTCTCTAACCCCTTCAAAGTCTGAAACATCATCTGTTTCCTCAACCACAAATGCGCAGTTCCACTTTAATTATGCAGCCAATGACATCAGCGGGAAATTAGGAGCGTGAGATGTATGCTAATTAAGAGATGAGAGATTGTCATCGTCTACTTCTGAAAGGGCTAATGGAGAATTTGGCACATAACTCGGGTTAACGCAAGCATTCTGCAATGAATTCAGCGCGACTCTCGAGTGAACGTCACCGTTAGAGGTCTGGCTGGAGCGTAATGAATCATTTTATCTGCAGATATTATCACTTACGGTGCAAGTCCAAGAGGATCAGTTTATAGCTCAGATGTTACAAGATGTCAGAGACTTATGAGACTCATTGTAATTCATATAAAATGCAAGTCAATGGTTGTCATACAGTAAGAGTATAGAGCTGTAAAAGTGAATGTGGAGGTTATTTGGTCTTGGGAGAATTTGATGAGAACTTCATATTAAGATCTCTGGCTCAGTTTGAGACTTCATTGTGGTCTTTTTAAAGAGATCTCATTTGCGTGAGCCACTTGAAACGGATCTCTCGGGAAACAGAAATAGCACTTTGAACTTTAAACTGTATTGCTGCCATCAGCGGGAAGCAGAACTCAGTGTAACAAGCTATACGTCTTAATATGTGGTAATTAGTTCCCTGTAGTTTCATTAATTGATTCACGGGTGAATAGCCACAGCTCAGTGAAGACAAGTGAATCTGTTTTCCTGCAACTCACGTGAGTTTGAAAGAAAAGTAAAGCTTTTTAAACATCTAGCTAAATTTTGCAGTGATACTTTTATAAATGCACTATTTGCATTTATGTTATTTACATTGTTTGTGCCATTTTGTGCGAACCAATGAATAGTGGCTGTGAGGTTTAGCTGTTTTTTTCCATGCATATTTGTGACAGATAGGTCAATGAGTCACTCGCAACATCATGATTTCGATGGGATGAAATGAGTCGGTCTGTCTCTGTGAAACCGGTCACAAAAATTAGATGAAAGGCCTATATTTTTGTTCTTAATATTTTTGTTTTGGTGTCTCTATGTGAGGAATGTTCCACGTGTCGCCACATGGAGTTATGGAGGTAAAAAGTAGCGGATAAACCACTAATAGTAAATTTTTCACTACGGTCAAAGTTGTTAGAAGATGCAAGAACTGATTTGAATTTGCAGCCTGATCTCACGGCAATTCGTACATATTTTATGACGTGGCTAATTCGTATGAATTTGTATGACCTCATTTGCACAAATTCATACGATTTGTGCTAAATCGTACGTATTTTACGAGTTGCACAATTCGTATGAATTTGTACAAATGACCTACACCTAACCCCGCCCCTAAACCTGCCTGTCACTGGGGTCGTGACAAATCGTACAAAATCATACGAGTGAGGTCGTAAGAATTCATACGAATTAGCCACCTCGTAAAATACGTACGAATTGGTCGTGAAATAGCGTTGGAATTTGATGTAAACCATGTGATGCTGTATTTCTTAACACAGTTATTGGGCAACTCGCAAGAGACACTGTTTTATTTACTCACCAAAGTCATTTTTACCAACTTAATTTAGGCTTTTGTAACATGCATTTTTAATGTTTTTGTAATTCTGTTACACACAAAAAAAACTAAAATTTCTTATTGGCCATGAGATTGCGTTTTGCATTATTTAAAAAAAATTATATATATTATATATAAAAAAATGTATGTACTTGCCGAAGAAAAAATCAGTTTTTCTGTGTTAATTTAAAAAAAAAAAATTTATAGCATGTACTTTTTATTTTAATTAAAAAATTAGGTCCAGACACAAAAACAAACTTTGCACTGATATACACATATACGGTATTAGACAGAAGTCAGCTCTTTGTCTGTTGATATATGTCTGACATTAACTTTTGCCACACCGCAGCCAATGGAGGGTGAATTGAGAAATATTTCTTACTAGCCATTATTGTATTTTGCATTTTTTATTAAAATATTTTTATCCATCTGTAATTGGGATTATTTAGCTGTTCTTCCCCTTTTCTCTGCTTTATGTACTTGTCAAAGTCAGGTTGTCCTCTCATTTGGCTCTCGGAGAGTCTGTTATTTTTTATTTTTTTTTTTTGGACTTGAATTTTTATTTTTATTTTTATTTTAAATTACTGGTACTGAATAAAAATGATTTGTCTTTGTATCACTGCAGATGTATTAATTAGACAGAAGTCAGCTTTTTTTTCTGTTGATTTCTATCTGAATTTAACTTATTGCTACTGCTACAGCTGAAAAAATAACAAGGCCAGCAATATTTCTCGTTTAATATTTTATTTTATTTTTTTAATGATATCTCTGTTATTGGGGTTATTTAGCTGTTTTTTTCTTTTCTCTGTTTTATTCACTCACCTTAGTTTTTCCTCTCATTTGGCTGGCTAGTGTTTTGTTGCATTTTTAATGTTTTTAAATTATAGAACCTGACACAAAGAACAAGCTTTATGTCACTGTATAAATTAAAAATGAATTTTCTTTTGATCTATATTGGAAATGAGCTTGTTGCCAAAGTTAAGCCAGTGGCAGGTGAATTTCAAAGCCATAAATTTTACTTATTAGCTGTAGATTGTGTTTTGCATTATTTTTTAATTTACAAAATCTGTTATCCCTCTGTGATTTTGATCATTTGGCTGTTTTTAAATTTCTCTGTTCTATTTACTCACCAAAGCCACCTCTCATGTGGCACCAACAACTGTTAATTTATTCGACTCCAAGCCTCATTACAGGACAGATCAGAGCTTTTGTTGTGGTGTGTTTGAGTGACAGAAGCGAGCGAGTGGAAAGAGTGGACATGACCGCGTAAGACGATCTCTCACTCTCTTACTGACCGGGGTAAGTGGATTATACTGTGAAATTTAAACTATGATAATTTCTTTCACAGAATACACTCGAATTACAAACAGCTTTCATAGCAATTAAAATAATCAGCTAAGTACCCGGTCTGTTTCAAAGCACGGGTTTTTTTTTTGTTATTGAGAAATACAAAAGCAAGAGACACTTGAGTATGTGTGTGTTTGTGTGGCTTTGATTGTGTGTGTGTGTGTGTGTGTGTGTGTGTGTGTGTGTGTGTGTGTGTGTGTGTGTGTGTGTGTGTGTGTGTGTATGTGTATGTGTGTGTTGATGAAGTCATCTCTTCGGCTGACTGGGGAGGACAGCAGGAATGTTTACTGGAGTCACAAAGGCACCCAACACACTCTCTCTCTCTCTCTCACACACACACACACACACACACACACACACACACACACACACACACACACACACACACAGAGGTATGCAGCCCAGTCTATCTTTAGAGAGAGAACCTATTACTCTGACACACAGATACACCACACACACGCGCACGCACGCACACACACACACACACACACACACACACACACACACACACACACACACACACACAGACACACAGACAAAACAGAAAAACAGATGAGATCAACCTTGATTCAGATCTGATAGAAATTTTTGTTTAGAATAAAAGGAAGAAAGAAAAGTAGCATGTCATAAAATGAAACCAAATTAAAATAGAATCAAAATGAATATTTTATATTTATTATATTTTATTTAATACTGTTTTCCATTTTAATGTTAGCATGTTTTATAGTTTCATATAGGTTTTATTTTTTATTTTTTTATTTTGGTGAATCAAGGATGCATTGACTTGATCAGAAGTGACAGTAAAGACATTTATAATGTTGCTAAAGATTTCTATTTTAAATAAATGCTGTTATTTTTCTATTTATCACAAGAATCCTGACAAAAATGTATGCATTTAAAAAAATACGAGGCAGCACAACTGTTTTTAACATTGATAATATTAGTAAATGATTCTTGAGCAGCAAATCAGTATATTAGAATGATCACATGAATACATTATATCTTAAAACATATTCAAATAGAAAACAGCTATTTGAATTTTTGAAAGGTATTGTCTACTGTATATTAAGGAAAACAGAATTAAATAGAACAAAATATAAAATACAGTAAGTATGAAAAGTGGAGTAGAACAAATGGACAAATGAACAGGAAGTAGTAAATAAAGTTTAGAATACAACAGGAGATAAAATAGATGACAGTAGAATAAAATTAAATAGAACAAATAATATATATATGTGTGTGTGTGTGTGTGTGTGTGTGTGTGTTATATTTTTTAAGTATAATATTAAGCAAAATAGAAACAGAAAATAACAAAGAGGATGAAATAGAGCACTATAAAAAGTTATTTTTCAAGCTTTTAACAAAGACTAACTTTCAAACTATTTCATTCTTTCTACTTAAAAAATAATCACATTGAATGAAATGTACTAGCAGTTTCTGAGTGAAAATTGTTTCAATGTAAACTCTACACCATTTTTCCAGTAAATAGAATAGAATAGAATGCTATGGAGAGAAAAGCTGCTCTTTTGCCAGTTCTAGAGTATTCGGGGTCAGGCTGTTCTGGAGGCCGTGTTTTATGCCGGCAGTGTCTCAGAGGTCAGATGCTTTCTGGTGCTTGTTTATGAGCTTGATTTTATGAGCTGGACGCAGCATGAGAAGCAGTGAGACTCAGAGCATGTGCGTGAGACGGGCGGCTGGATGCGTGGCGTTTGCCAGTGTGGCTGATGGAGCAAAGAGGGACAGGATGAACGGATCGGATGGCCGGACGAGGGGAGAGAGAGGGGCTTTAGCTTGCCTCTACTGTCTGGCGTGTTTAGCATGTCTCAAGTGAAGTTTCCCTCTTGCTGTCAGCACACCAAGAATAATGAAGACATGCAGAGACACACACACACACACACACACACTCAAAAACGACATCTGGAACACGTTACTGGCCTTCATCTGACTTTTACACACTTTACACCAGAACAGGCTACTGATAACAGCTGAAAACAATTACTGAAACCGCTGTTAGTGTAGACGAGGTTAAGTGTGTGTGTGTGATTGAATTACACTGCAAACAGTAGTTAGATCACCACTTAAAAAAGGTCAAACAGCCAGTCAGGGTTGCAAATCTCAGCCATTAAAGACTCTCTTCTCAAAAATAATGTATCTGTATTACAAAACAGGTTAAATAGAAATGTTTCACATTATACAGAGTGTTTAGTTACTTTTAAGTGGCCATCTTGTAGTATATTTAGACATACGCCTTACATTGAGTGCTTAGATCTCCTCACACAGACCATTTATAGACATTGAGTTAGGCCAATCAGAAATAGTCACAGTTGAGCTCATTAACATATGACAGCCCATATTTGCATATAAACACCTCTTCGGTGTATTTTTTATTCTTCTAGTGAATTGCAGGGTAGCCCCGCCCAACGTGAGATCTGATTGGTCCAATCCAGCTCTGCGCAAAAGACACATTAGGTGACTCAAAAAAACATTTGTTTTAAGATGGTATTATGCTTTATTGGAGTAGTCAGAAAGGTTTGTAAACATTACTTTTGCAAATATTCTAAAAAACCAGCAATGTTTTCTTGTATGAAAATCAATGCAGTATTTATGATGTTGGTTCATTTTATATGGCCAACTCAGTGAAGTATTAGTATTATTGAAATACTATTATAGTATTTATTAATATTAATATTTTATATTTTCAGGTTTTAATTAAATTCTAGTTGAAGTTCTAGCTTTTTTTAGCTTTAATTTTATTTCAGTTTTAGTAATTTTATGTGCTCATGCTTTAAAGTTATTTTTTATATTTCTATGCAGTTTTATTAATTTATTTTACTTTTGTTATGTGCTAATGTTTTTCTAAAATATTTGTATATAGCTTTAATTTTATTTGAGTTTTAGTAATTTTATTTGCATGTCATTTTTTTGTTTTTTTTTATTTCTGTATAGCTTTGACTTATTTCAGTTTTAATTTTATGTATTTTTTTGTATTTTTTCTATAATTGTATTTCAGCACTTTAGTATTTTTTTCAACTAAACCTTTTCAGTTATTTGCCAAAGCAAAAATTTTTTTTTAGTTAATTTTCATGTAATATTTGTATTTTAATTTCAGCTTGATTTAAATTATGGAAAACAATTGTAATAATTTTATTCTGTTATTAATAACAACACTGGTCCAAACAAAATAATACAGCATAATAATTTATTGCCTAGCCCTTCTAAACATGATAAGTGGACTTTAGAGGGAAAGAAATGCTGTATGAAAGAGCAGAATGTGGATTGAGAGATGTTTTTACTCTATGAATGGACTTTATTGAGTGGTTTGTGGACAGATGTGGCTGTGAAAGAGACGTTTTCTTCATCAGAGACAGTGAGACATGGGCGGTCTGACAGTCGCACTGATTTAAAGGGCGACACACACACAGACCCCTGCAGCAGCAGAGTGAACCATGAACTTCTCCATGTCATGATTTATTCATAAGGACCGGTAAGGCTCAACACCCTTAGATCATATTCAACAATATTTAAAATACTGCCATGTTGTCAGAAACGCAGGCAAAATCTGTCACACTCAGCATGTGTGCGGCTGTATGTTTGTGTGTGTGAAAATGTGTACGTGTTGTGTGATGTTCAGACGTTTAGACGTGAGACCTTGACTTTCTGAATACTGTTAACACTGTGCCACTTTCAATTCTGGTAGAGCGGTCTGACATGTCAACTTCTGTCTCAACTAGCATTCTAGCATACTATTCCTGCAGTGTGCACAGTTTGCTGTTTTATGCATTTAGAATACCATGAACTGCATTTGTAAAGATGTGCAGTGCAGTGTATAACAAACTGCACAGAATAATGTGCATGACTTGGAACTGGAAGTGGAATATCTTTTTTCAGACTGTAATTTTAAAAATAATTTTAAACGGTAGTATGATGCATTCTTTAAATTCAGTTTTGCATAAAAATCTCTTTACTTTCAGCAGTTGAATCAATAATAATAATAGTAATAGTAGTTATTGTTAATACTTTATGCAAAACTGATAATTTTATGCAAAATGCAAATATTATTATTATTATTAAATTTAATTTTTTACACAATTATCTTTTTGTACTCTGAATGATAATAAGAATAAGAATAACCAGACTCCCCAAAGTAACAAGGTTTTTATGCAAAATTACATTTAAACAATGTGTCATGGTACAGATTGAAAACTGCATTATGGTTTTCTATTTCTAACTTATAACCATTATTTTTATGCATTTGCATGTATGCATTATGGGACATTTTTTTCTGATTTTCATTGCATTTAAGGTACACATTTTATTATTTCATGCATTCCCTGGGAACCCATAAAGTTGCTAACGCCTGCTCTACTGTTTGAGAAAAAGGAATAACCATTATTTTTACAATTCCAGTTGTGCATAAATTACACATGCTTTAAACGTGCTGCAGACTCAATAAACGTTAAATCTCAGTCAGCAAGAGAAAGAAACAATATAATTATTGATCAGCTGTTGTAATGGGCATGTACAGAAGAAGCCAATACAAATGTAGAATGACTGCAATGTCTGACACACCTCCCAGGCTGCTACGAGGATAACTAGTCTCTAGATTTGACCGTGTTTGTTGTGGATCTTGGCAGGAAATTTGCAAGATATTCAGAGTTTTTTGAGAGATTTAGTATCTGGCATTGTGCTTTGCTTGCTGAGAAGGATTGGATGACTGGTCTTGTTTCTTTTCTCTTAGTTTAGTTTAGTTTTAGTTTAGCTTAGTTTTAGTTTTTCGGTAACACATTAGATTTGGGAGCACAGATTTACCATTAACTAAGAGTTTTGCCTCAATAAACTCCTAATTTGCTGCTTAGAGATAGTAAGGTGATTGTTAAGTTTAGGTATTGGGTCGGGTTAATAAAATAAAACAACACAATAAAAAAACAGTTACTCACACTTGAGTGGCACGACATTACTTTCAGACACAATATAGTCGGCCCTGGAAAGTCTCTTAGGTTCAGTCTCTCTGAAAATCCTGAACTGTGTTTTGTTTAAAAATGAATCTGCTGTACAATGAAGTGAATGAATGAAACGACCAGGTTCTGGAACTTTATTAAAGATAAAGCTCGTCCCCTCTTTCCTAATGTTAGGATCAGAAGGAAGGCAATGTAAAGAGGCGGTGATGTAGAAGCAGGTGTGATGTCATAATGTCACACCTTCCAAAACGAGTCGTTTTTGCTGCAATATGAGCTGTTTTTATGAGCAATATGAGAAAGTTTTGAGTTCTAAAACTTACAGGATGTTTTTATAGGACAATGACCTGTTATATGTCAGAAGATTTTTAGTAATGTTGTTGTGTTTTGTCATATTTATAATTTTTAAATTCATTAGTTTAAGGTATTTTTTTAGTACTTCAGGTTAAACTAGGTTAAACTAAACTGAAAAAGTCATATAAAATAAGTTTAATAAAGCTTCAAGATAAATAAAGTTTAACAAAGTGCTTTTTTGTTCAGTGTAGTTGAGTTGTGTGTGTCATGATTGAAATCTCTTGAGGGTTGCTCTGGTGAGTCTCAAAGCTATGTTATGTCTTAATTGCATCAGTATCTGATCCGTGTGAAGAGATGCTGGACTGGTGGAGAGAGAAAGAGAGAGTTGTAGATCAGACCTATAGATCGCCAGTGCATCCACTGAGAGCCTAATTCACTCACAACACACACACAGCATTAGTTCAATTACATTGTTTAGAGCGGATGTCAGTCAGCACGCTAACCTTTGCTAAACGATTGGCAGCGCAACAAATGAGTTTGTGCTGTAATGCAATAATGAAAGCTGACAAATAGCGCACGCACACGCACAGACGCTCAGAGGCCAAAGACTGATGCAGCACAGCAACCAATCAATCCACAGACAAGCCACTCTTTCCATCTATCCACTGATTTATTGATCTGACTGTACGTCCATTTGTTTAGATGTATAGTCTTTAGAAATCATTCTAATATGCTGATTTGCTGCGCAAGAAACATTTTGGATTATTATCAGTGTGGATTATTATCCATATGCTGCTTCATATTTTTGTGGGAACATTACATTATGTTCATTTGTAACATTATAAATGTCTTGATTGTCACTTTTGATCAATTTAATGCATCCTTTAATTTCTTACTAAATAAATCTTATGAACCCCTAACTTTTGAATGCTAATATGAATATATGATCTTCAGATGATCTGCAACACACACACACACACACACACACACACACACACACACACACACACACACACACACACATACATATAATGTATTAGTGCATGATGTTTTAGTGCTGAATATTACAGCTAGCAAATATTATTACTCTTTACCTGACAGTTGATTTTAAATGTGTCATTATTCTTGTGCTTTTTGCAATACAGCTATATTTTTATGTAAGAACTGATCACTATGATTACATTATTGAGGTTTTTTGTGCCAGTGTTAGTGTAACTATAATGGAATGCTAAAAAGGGCTATTTATATCAAAATCATTATTTTAAATGTACGAATGTCTCAGCAGATCAATTTTTAACCGAAATTGCAGTGACAAAGATAAATTCTGCATTGAGCATTTCAGATAAAAAATACAAAGTACACTATTTGTCTATAAAAATACTATTTGTCTTTCTACTTATATTTTGTTTAATTTATGGGCTACTGTCAAATTATTTCTATTTGTTTGTAAAAATTTAGTAGCAATTTCTGAGTAACATTTCTACAGATTTCTAAAAAAAAATTTCAGTGTACATAGAATATTTTAATTTCACTCTCTTAATAGTGTGCACTTGCTAGCAGAAGTTTTTAGCTGTTAAATTTCAGTGTTTCTCAAAGATCTTTCTTTCTTTCGTTCTTTTTCTTCTTTTCTCTCTGTCTCAGTGTTATAAATCTCTTCTAGTCTCTCGTGCTAGAGTCTCTCGGGGGTCTGATGGCACCTTTAGTCCTTGAGAGAGTGTGTGAGAGTATCTGTGAGTGTGTGTGTGTGACCGGCAAACAGTTCTTTCTCTCTCTGTGTCTCTGAGCATGCTGGGTAGGGGTCAGATGTGGCATCGCCTCAAGGTCGTCCAGCACAACTGTATCCAGAGCTCAGCTGATGTTGGAATTTATTTTGCATTTACAGTGTTTTCCGAGTCTTTTCATCCTTTTCTTTGCTACCGTTTTCTGAAATTAATTAATAATTGACTATTTGGTGGAAACTTTTAGACTTGCACTACTAGTCTAAAGTTTGGAATAATTAAGACTTTTGAAAGAAGTCTCTTCTGCTCATCAAGGCTACATTTATTTGATCAAACGAGCAGTACAATCAGTAATATTGTGAAATATTATAACCATACAACTGTTTTCTATTTAAATATTTTTAAATGTAATTTATTCCTTTAATGCAAAGCTAAGTTAATATTTATATTTCTAATAAATGCTGTTAATAGAAAACAGTTATTTTAAATTGGAATAATATTTCCCAATCTTACTGTTTTTGCTGTATTTTTGATCAAATAAATGCAGCCTGAGTGAGCTGAAGAGACTTCTTTCAAAAATAATTATTCCAGTTTAATTACTTTAATTATTCAACCTTTGAACTGCTGTCTATGTATCCATCTGTTTGCAGTATTTTAAGTCTAAAACAATCAATATCTTGAATTCTAGGGGCTTTTTTCAGTCTACTCAATGCTTATGGACTGCACAAATTATGTAATATTTTTCATATTATCTTAATTTTATCTGTAAATGTTAACATTTTAATTTTTAAACTGTTTATGCATTTGGCAGATATTTAATCTACATTTGATCAGTGTGTGTTTTCTCTGGGATTGTGCCTTTAAAGGTTTTTTTGTGGTTAAATCTTTCAGCTCAACACGTTAACACCATACACATGGTCAAATATGCAAGATGACTGTGTTTTAATGTGAAGAGACAAAGTTAACCCTTCAATCTGTGTCTGTGGTTTTGTGTTTTTGTGGAGAGGGTGTCAATATATTCTCACGAATGCACAGATAAATGGTTGCTTTGGCTGCTCTCTCTCTCTCTCTTCTGTAGTTTGTTATCTCTCTCTGTCAGTATAATTGACTGTGAATTGTTGCTTCTCAGGTATTTGGTAAGTTTAGTGCATGTGAGTCATTCCTCTTTAAAAGCAGCCCACAAGACTATACTACTGTCTATTTAAGTTTTATAAAAACCTTTCTTCTAGAAATAGCCTTGACTGGAGCTCATCTGGTTGTCGGTGTGTTATTGAGGTGATTGAACAGTCTGTTCTCTTCTGGGTCGCATCAGAGGAAGTTTCTCTTTAGACACACTCGTCTGCACACCGAACACTACAACACTAGTGTGCTGCCTACTTAGACAGCATTTTAAGACACCCTAGACATGCTCTGGATACCAAACTGTTCCAGCCACATCTTGCTGCCTTATAAATCCTACAGTATGCAGAGGCAGTGATCCCAGAATGCATTGCATCAGTCTCAGTGGGACACAAATTAATCCAAGATGGTGAATGGTTGTAATCAGTGTTAATTATTTTTTATTTTTTTATTTTTTTAGTTAAAGTTTTATTTTTTTGTTTTTGTTCTTGTAATTTTTATATGTTATCTGTTTAATATTTCTATATAGTTTTTATTTATTTTAATTAATTTTTGAGTTTTAGTAATAAAAACAATGAAAATGAGAAATGTCTAGCTGAAATAAAATAAGTTTTAATAATTAATGATAATATTTTTTATTTTAATTAATGTTTACTTATGTTAAGTAATGGTTATTCCTATTATATCCTTGACCAAAATAAACATTTTTTTAGTCAAATAGTCATTAGTTCAATGCCAAAAATAAGTCTACCCATACAGAAATGCAATATATGACATATATTGCTCTATATCAAGAGTGATATTGTCATATGCTACATATAAACCACTATATAATTTTCACATATGCAGATTCTTTAGGTAAATATAAATTTCTAACATATATAAATCCCCATACTACAATCTGTACATATGTTTTAGGTAAATATATAGTTATTTATATATATATATATATGTATTATAATAATATATTATAGTCATATATCTATATATATTTATTATATATGTTTATGTCATATATCTTATATATATATGTAGCAACCACATGTCATATATTTTATTTATATATGCTTATTTAAAGCAACATGCAGTATATATAAAATCTGTATGTTTACATATGGTCATATATGCTATACATGGACATATTTGTAGTGGCTAGATAAATATGTTAATATATAAAATTTTCCCAATTTCTAATAGGTTTCAGATTTGTTTTTACTTCATATGACAATATATTTAATATGTGAAAATTGAATATATGTACATATATTACATTTTCGTGCAAGATCTCATTCAAGAAATTCCCAAATAAACATAGGATTGCACTTTGTCTTGCTTGTGGATTCCATGCAAATTTTAATCCCACATTTATTTGGGAATATCTAAAAAGAGATCTTGTAGGTTGTGAAACGTGACTCTTTCTAACTAAAACCACTAAAAGCAGGGCAGTGAATTACACTGGCACTTACAGTAAGCAGATATGTTTGTGTTATGGAGATGATAATTGCTCTAAACTACATGATGGCTGCATTTTCAGCATAACCATGAGGATATTATTAGCATGAGGCTCAGACGGCATGACCTCGGACCGCCCACAGTCTGTTTACTGACCGCCTGATGCATTCTGCACATAGAAATGACAAGCGCTGACTGAAATGTCATAGCACCGCGCTGTCTGAGCCAGCAGTTCATGACCAGAGCTGTAACGTGCACCAGACTTTACACTGTTTCACTGTTGAGGATAACTTCATCCTGTCCAGTTAACAACATAGAGGTCATAGAGGCAGAAAATCATGATACAGCATCATTAAAGCGCTAGTCCAGTTGTGTAGCTGCACTTGCGATGGACAGATTTTGTAGAAATGTTAAAAGCAAATGTGTAAGTAGTCCTTAATAGGGATAACAAAAATAAAAATGCTTTATTTAAGCATAAAATGGTTGGAATATGGTAGTTAAAATTGCATTATATTAATATATTGCATACAGTATAATATTTATTAAAAATTAAATATTACACCTAAAGTTTGAGGTCAGTAAGATTTTTTTTTAATTAATACTTTTATTTTTAAAATATGCTGTTCTCTAATACATAATCATAAATTGTGAAACCCAATTTTGAGTTTTTCCACATAAAAAAAAAAGAGAATTGTAATATATTTACCAAATTAACTGGTTATTAGTTTTTAATTAGATGTTCTTAAGATTATTACTTTTATTAGTTTTTTTCAAGTAGATCTTATTGATCTTGTTTTATATTATATTATTGTTTTAAAAAAACTCTTATTGACCTCAAATTATATTATATTATATTATATTATATTATATTTTTAAAAAATTGTTATTTAAAAAAAAAATTTATTCAGTAGGGATGCATTAAAATAGATCAAAAGTAACAGTAAAGACATATTTTTTTTAAAGATTGACAAAAGATTTATATTTTAAATAAATGCTGTTCTTTTAAACTTTCTAATTATCAAAGAACAATAATAAAATTGTTAAATATATTAAAATAAAAAAACTGTTGTTTTAAATTGTAATATTTCACCTGTTTTTTCTCTTTCTTTTTTTTTTTTTTTTTTTACATTATTACAGTTTTTATTTTTTATCAAATAAATGCAGCCTTGATGAACATAAAAGAAATTATATTAAAAATCTTACAGACCCCAAACTTTGAATGGTGTTTTATTTGTACATTTATAATATAATATAATATAATATATATAATATAATATATAATATAATATAATATAATATATTATAATAATATATATAACATATAATATAATATAATATAATATAATATAATATAATATAATATAATATAATATAATATTCACATCCATATAACCTCAGACAAACATATAGCTAGAAGAATATAGCTAAATAGACATTTATCCTGTTTTAATACATTTATTTTTTCTTTTATCTTTTGTATTCATTTGGAGCTTGGCAGCCTCTAATCACCATAAAACACCATTATATTGTAAGAGCTTCATGACAATTCTTAAGAGATGTGATGAAATAAATATCATTTGGAATGGCATGATGGTGAGTGAGTGGAGTCATTTCAGGTTTGGACGAACCATAGCTTTAGTGTAAGGATAGAAGAGCACATGTTTGTGTGTGCCGAGCGTGTGTTGCGTTTCAGACAGATGAAGAGCGTTTGGCCCATTAACAGAGCAGATCTCCTGCTATTCAGCTCCTGTCTGCGTTCCTCCAGCCTCATCACCATACGTGTGTGTGTTGGCAGCTGGACTCTGGCTTGGAGTCATTCATCACGATCAGGATGAAGATGAGGGGGGTCCGCTGCTCTGGAGGGTGTGTCTGTTGTCTCTCTGTCTCTCTCTCTGTGGGATCTCATAGTGTCGGCTTCACAGCTGCTGAGTTACACATAAAGAGCCACTTCAGCTTTCACACACATCACAATACAGGCCCTCAGAGACAATGTGAGTGTGTTTCTCACATAGCTGTAGTTTGGGGATTAAAAATGTTCAGGAAAACATCTGAAATTAGCTAAAAAAAATCTTTGCAAAAGTTCTAAAAGGAAAAGTAGTATTTTTTTAGTGTTGTGTAATATTTATTAATATTTAGAATTAGCTTTTACTTTTATATTTTGAGCTTTTGTTTTAATTTTAATTTAAATTTGAATAATTTTGTTGTTTTAAGTTTTAGTGATAAATTAAAACTGAATTGACTATTTACTTGACAATGCAACATTTACAGTATTTATTCATATTTAAAATTAACTTTTATTTTTATATCTTGAGTTTTCATTTTAATTTCATTTTTTATTTTTTTTATTTTAAATTTTTTTTAGATTTCTCTTCATCTTTAAATTACGGTTTAGTTTTAGTAATTGTAATAAACTTATTTTATTTCAATAAGTTTCCAACGCAACATTTAGTTATAATAAAAAGCTTTTATTTTAATATTTTGAGTTTTCATTTTAATTTTAATTTAAATTGGATACATTTTGGTATGAGCTTTTATGTTCAGTTTTAGTAATTGACTAATTGAGTATAAACTTTTTTTTTTAATTATTTACCAAAGCAACATTTATAGTAATTATTAATATTTAGAATTAGCTTTTGTTTTAGTTTTAGTCATTTTAGTACTTTTTAGTACATTTTTTGTAATTTTCAATGACAATACAAGATAAATTTTTAGCAATTTCTCTAAAATAAATGGGTAAATGAGTGGTACTTATAAGAAGTACCCATTTATTATTACAGTATATTTGAAAGCAATAACTATACACAGATAATTGGTGAAACTTGCAAATGACCATCTTGTCACTACCCTGCAAAATGCAAAAAAAAAAAATTCTTCCTTAGTGTTTTTGTCTTTCTTAAATTAAGATACACTTACTTGAGAAACAAAATGATGAAGATATTATGATTTCTTGTTTTCCGAAAAAAATAAGTGAATTTATGTTTAAAACAAGTGGATAATTCTTGCTTGATATTTATTTTTACAGTACATTTAAAATGTTTGCAATAATTCTAAACAGATTAATGGTAAAAGTTGCAAATGATCATACCATCACTACACTCTTCTTACCAAGTATTTTTGTTTTGTTTTTCAGTACAAATATCTAAACATTCTTTAAATCAAGAGACATCTACTTAAGAAACTGAATGACTTCAATTATTAAGGACCAGATTTACTAAGCAAGGCAATTTTACTGTCAACACGCATATTAAAGAACACAGACACAGCCAGATCATTTCCATAATGACCGGTGCAATCTACCAAGAGCAGCGCAAATTACCGCCTGCTTTAACACATGCTTTTTGGGGGATTAATACCAGTAATTTGATAAGCACAAACTTTTTTAGAATTTAGATGCTTATCTCAGTGCAGTGTCTTGCCCCATTGACTTCTATTATAAATCTATTACTTCATAAGCTTTGTTCTGCTTTTCTGTGTATCAACAAATTTTCTCTTGAACCCAGAGCATTCATTGAAATACTGTAGGTTTTATCAGTTGCGCATGAAAGAACTATGTTGGTGTAATTGTTGGTTTATGTCAAGTGGCAACCTCCCGCTCTCTCTCCTGAAGCCAAAAAGTGACTAAAACTGCAATTCATCGACTGGCCGCTAGATGCTGGCTCCAAAAGGGAGTCAGTCCCATAGACTCCCCATGATAAAATGCCCAACTTTACAGCAGAATAAAACATGTTTACAGCCTGGTGCAAAAAATGATTTTGGTCTATATAGCTAATTTTGCCCTATGCGACAACTGTGAGGGGGGTGATTTTTTTTTTTTTATAACTCATCCGTTTAAATTATATTAAGCCTTAAAGTTCTGCATAATTAAGGACGTGGCCACTTGAGTGACAGGTGGATTGCCGCTGTTGACACTGTCACCGTCGAGCTAGGTGGGCGTGGCTTCAGCAACCAGCTCCCGCCTTTTTGCCCATTTTCGATGATCCGGGAGTGATGCGCTGCCAAGATGGCGACAGCCAGCTCCGCCCATTTTGAGCTTCAAAAACGCTCTTCAGAAAACTACGATTATAAATACAGTAAAAACAGTAATATTATAAAATATTATTGCAATTAAAAAATAACTTTTCTATGTGAATATATTTTAAAATGTAATTTATTCTTGTGATGTAAAGCTGAATTTTTAGCATTTTACTGTCACAGGATCCTTCAGAAATCATTCTAATATGCTGATTTGTTGAAAACAGTCATGCCGCTTCATATTTTTGTGGAAACTTCGGTAGATTTGTTTTTCAGGATTCTTTGTTGAATATAAAGTTGAAAAGAACAGCATCTCAAAGCCTCTGAAGGCCACAAAACAACACTTCCAGATTCCAAAACCGAAAACTTGTAGTCGACATGAAACGGTCGATTGCGTTTCAAATGCAAATTTATTTCGAAACGTCTGGTGAGTAACATGAGTTAGCATAAAACAAAATAAAATAAGATTACCGCAAAAACAAAACAAAAAAACAGACATTTGTGAATTATTCAGAGCGTGACTAAACAGGTGTGAGTCAGACTTAGCAGACGTCTACAGGGCCAATAAATCATTCATGAAAAATTAAATAAGCCATCCATAATTTATAGATGCGTTGGTTAGCAATTAATCATTTATAGTTGTTTGCAATGCCGATCATGTATCAGGGTGAAACCCATGCTTTTGAGAGGTCATGCAGAAGAGGACGAGGAGGATCTTCCACTCCGAAAACCTTCTGCATTGTTTTTCCTCCCAAAAAGTATGGCCTCCTAAAGCAAGAGGGCGAAAGAAAGGAGAAAGAGCCTTTTATATGGAAAGTTTTGGAGTTGAGCTGTTTGGAGAATTTTCTCCACAAGTGATGTGGGATTTCACTCGCGCCATTAAAGCCAGATACAAAGTTGCCACTGATACACACACACTTTGTAGTGTGCACTTTTAACCTCTCGCCTTCAAGGTAACTCAGATCTCAGAAGTGGGACTTTTGCAAGTTATCAGAGGTTATCGAGCTTGTCCTTAAATCCCTCAGTAGTGTCTCTGATGTGTAACCTCCGTTTCTCTCTGGCAGAAGAGGCTCGGAAAACCTTCTCCAATTCTACAAGGCCACTGGAGCCCGACTCCTCTAAGCCTTCGCAGCGGCGTCGCTTTAAAAACCCTCGGCAGTCTCTCCATCAAAGCCGCCGGGTTTATTTTGCGCTTCACTCTCTCGGCTGACCCATATCCAGTATATAGCAGACTCATGATGACGATGATAACCCGAGTCTTGAACCTGGTCCTCCACTGACAGAATTGGGAAGTAGTCTGCAGAGATGATGAATGGACAGACGGCGTGAGAGTTTGGCGTAAAACTGGGGGATTTTTATCGGGTTTGTGCCGCTGACCTCTGTATGTGCGCATCTGATAGCATGAGTGAAATTGAAACACTTGACCTGGTTTTAAAGGGGTCATATTGTGGAAACCAGGTTTCCTTGGCTCTATTGAGAGTCATATAAGAGTTCAGTGTACCGGTGTTTTCCAGCGGTGCAGCGTTATGGGGGAAGAAATGATATTTCACCTGAGTTTGCTGTCTGAATGGGATGTGATTAGATTTTACAACAAAATAATACAAACGCAGCACATCTGTTTGGCACGTTGGTTGGGGTTTGGTGAACAGCACACAATTTCATTTCTCGTTCCAGTTTTTTTTTTCAGTTTCGTTAAAAGTGTGAAATCAAACTTCCTCACGTTATTGTGTCGGTAAGGGATTCCTAAATTCTTATGTCAGCCGAACCTAATAATTTAGCCATTTGCACTCAACATGATGGTTCTCTGATGTTGGTTAATGGTTGAAGTTAAACATATGTAATCTTTTTAGTAAGTGTTTTGATATTTTATTCGGAAGTTATTTTAATCTGACATTTTTTTTTATTTATTTTTTTTTTTATTTTGAAATGTGAAAAAGGGGAAAATATTGTGTGTAAATCTCATTTTTCAGACTTTGTTTCTTGCAATTCTGAGAGCAGAATTCCGAGATAAAATTGAGTTTTAGTTGCAAGATATATAAAAAGGCAAAAACTGAAAAATGTAAACTTAGAATTTTGACTTTTTTCTCTCAATTGCGAGTTTATAACTAAATTCTGATTTACATCATGCAATTCTTGGAAAAATGTAAACTATTCAGTTTTTTTTTCGCATTTTTTTCCTGTCACAGAATTAAAAATAAAAACAGTAATTATGACTTTTTATCTCACAATTCTTTTGTGAGCTTATATTTAGCAATTCTGAGTTTGTTTTCCCACAAGCTTCCATATGATCAGTGTTGTCTGATTCCTAACAAATAACTCCTGCTCATAAACTCATCAACTCATGACTTATAAACTTGGAATCGGTCTAAAGAATTACTCACTGAATCTCTGAATGAACATCTGACTTATTCACTGATTATATGCTGTTTTTAGTCTATATTCAGTAGTTTGTGATGGGGATTGTCAGTTCCACACACAGAGGTATAGAAATTCTACTTTAATTTAAAAGAAAATAATGGAGGGTGAAAAAGGCGGATCGGAGCATCAATATTAAATTCTAATGTGTAATAAAAATGTAATAGTGTAAGTTCAGATATGCTAATATGGAATAAATTTCAGTTCTTATTTTGTCAATATATTGTTTTTTGTTCTTCAAAATAGTGCATATAATGCTTTGATAGACTCCCAATGCAGACATCATTGGATCCAAAATTAAATGTTTAGAGCCTTTTCTAAAATGCTCATCAATTTTCGCTCCATTAAAATCAATGGTACAGGTATCTGCCAGTGAAGCAAATGGGAACAGTCCAACCTACAAAATCATAATGCTGTAGTCGTTTACTCACTGCCATGTCAATCTTAACCAATTCCAAATGTCCTTTTTCAGTAGAGTCCAATGCTGTTTAGACCCCAGCATTCATCAAAATATGCATAAAGGGGAAGTAAATGATGTCAGATTTCTTTTCAGCCCATTTTAATAGGGTTGTGTATCCAGTGAGTCCTACACTTATGTGAGTGTGGATAAAGCAAATTATGAATGGTGCGATAATGCTGCGAGGCATTATACAGATGAAATATTGTGATGCAACAAGAGTGATGGGTTATATATCACGGTTATGAGATCAGATTAATGATCACATTAGCATAAGACTGCCCACATTTACATATCACTGCATTAACTAATTTCACATGCAAGTCTTAAAGGTACAGTAGCAAAAATAGCCAGTTTAATGAGACCAAAACCATAAGGAAGTGGATAAAAACTCTACCAAGTGTACAGTATGATCTCTTTAAATGTTGACTCCAGCTCTAGTGAGTGTGTGTGTGTGTCGTGTCGACACAGTGATGGATTTATCGAGGTGCTGCAGGCCTTATTAGTGTGGTATGTTTCTCCAAGAGTGTAAGTTCAAGAAAGTGATTGACAGTAACTCAATAGGGGTTTTCTTTTCCAGAGCTCACGGCTTTGATCAGAGATGGGGCAGGAAAACTTGGAGTTCTGTTCTCATCTCTGTCTCTCTCTCGGTGAATCCCAGTCATGCTTGTTATTGTGTCGTACTGCAGTGTGTCCATCCGTGTGGAACTTTGTGTGTGTGATGTCTAGTTGCCAGCATCCACTCCAGGGAAGCTTTTTCTGCTCTGGATTGAGGACATATTACCGCTTGCACTAATGCTGCACTGACAGGCGAGGAAGTCAGGGCGGAAATACTTCATCATCATCTTCATCAAACTCTGTCACGGCCCACATTCACACAGCGCTGCCCTCAGACTCGGTTCGCAGTGAGTCACACAGCTTCTCTGTTTTTAATTCAGTCATATCATTTCACTCAGCATATGGAGACTTACGCCTATGTTCCAAAACCTAGTTAGCTCCCTCCTGCCTAAATACGCAGCATCCTATCTGATATGCAACCTTCTAAGTGGGTGATTTAGAACACGCTACATAGGCAACAACTATAATAGGCAACAGCAAATATATGATACATTAAGCATAAATCCCTGCAGAAAAAAAACCTGCTTAAGCCAGTTTAGGATGGTTTGCTGGTCTTAGCTGGTTTAAGATAGTATCCCAGTTGGACAGCACAATTAATTAAAATCAAATTTGTGATATGGCTTAGTGCGATTATCAAATCACAAAGGCTGCGGTTTAATTAAAAAAATATATATATATTTGCTGCATGGGAATGTAATGAGAAGCTTATCAACCAAAAGAGATGTGGCTTTCTCCCTATATGCTTTTCCACCAAAATAAAAGCTTGTTGGTTTAATGAAGAAATGGACAGCTATAAATATAAGTATTGTAATTTTACAGTTGTGATGTCAAATAAAATTATTATTAAATATGAATAATTTCTTAAATATATTGCAATAGTGATATATTTTGTTTCTTAGTATTTTTGTATAGTTATCATTTTTGTTTGTTATTTATTTATTTATTTTGGCCAAATTGTGCAGACCTACAGAAAATCACAGCAAATCTAGATTAATTTATTTATTTAATATTTGAAATCACAGTTTTTTTCAGAAAAATTACATTTTGCTCCCTGTATCATGCTCCCATATCTCCCATTTAAACTAAAATCTGCCCAAAATCTTCCAAAAGACGAATCTGTACAGGCTGCGAGACCAGCTAAGACCATAAAACCAGTTTAAAAAGATTTAAAATGTGTTTTCAGCAGGAATTTTTTTTTTACATTTTAAACCTGATAATTCTATTAGATTTTACCTGATAATTTTCAGTATTTAGTGAATTCTGTGTGAAAATGTTCTGCATTCTCACCTTTGCTCACAAACTGTTTGCGTTCCCCCAAGAAACCTAGCTTTCAGAAGTATTTCAGTACACATAGTTTCTAAGGGGAACGCAAAGGGGTTTTGCGAGTGAATGAAAAAGTTTTGTGATGGCTTCTCGAAAGAATGCAAAGCAATGAAATATATTTTTGCAATGCTGTTGTAGAATTTGGTCCAAATTCATATCGTAAATTAGTTTACCGACCTTTTGAAACAACATGCAACATGTTTTATTGCAACATGTGATGCCTTAAAATGCACCCTACATAGGCTACAACACACACATGACAATTCTAGGAGCGTCTACATTATCATCATATTATGAAAAAGAATGAACTACCTAAAACTTTTCAAATAAACAGTTCACTGTACTGTCTTGAAAAGCTTGAAACAGAAAGGCAGCTGTAAAAATGTCTCATTCATACAAACTTTATAGAAGGTACAGTAACAAAAGCACCCTGTTCAACCACATAGATCAAAGAGAGGATGGAAAATGTTCATGAAAAACTAAATTATGTGCTAGAAACCTTGAGTAACACCGTAAGTGGACTTATAAATGGAAATAAAAATAACATAATTAAAAAGCTGTAGAAATGACCTCTTTAATAACGTCTGGCGGTGTTTGCCGAAGCAGATGGGAGTATCGGTGGATGTTCTCAGTCTGTAATATTGATGGAAAAATGTAGGACTTATTCATTTGAGTCTGAGTTCAGCTGGGGTTTGCATACGGCACTCAATCTTTCAGCAAGAGGAAGAGAGAGTGAAAAAACGACAGGATAGAGTGAGAGTCACTGCCTATGCAGAAAGATGTATTATATATGAAATATTATATAATACAAGCTAGTATATAATATATTATGTAACATGCATACAGTATATATCTATATAGTACCACAGCATGCTTTCAGGTCAAACAATGTAATTTATTTGATTGACTATGCAATAAAATCTATAGCTGTAGACACAAAAATGCCTCATCTGTCATAAATTCATCTACTGCAACTGAGTATGATTGACAGGTGTCAAATGTGTCATCCTCTTTTTTTAGGAACATAATATAAATGAACAGTCACACTGATGTGATATTTAAAAATGGGCATTTTTGTTATATTTTATTGCTCATAAATGTAACTAGCCTATTTATTGATCATTAGAGTTTATATTGCTGTAGGATGGGGAGAGTTTATTTGGGGCTGGATTTGTGATGTTCTGGTCTAATCTTGTCTGTGTGTTTCTTGAATATTTCATATCTTTTAATATCACACACAGATGAAAGTCAAATTTGTAATGCAAAGCTCTCTGTGTGTTTTATAAATTCAGCTCCCTGGTTGGTTTGTTGATCAGATGTTAAGATACCAGCAGCCTAAAATGCTTTTTAAAGTTGTAATGAGTTTTAAAATGAGTATTCGTGTAGTGCTGTGGTATTGGAGACACGCACAAATCATGCTCTGGAATGACCTTTGAGAGATTCATGCCAGAACAGAGCCATGCTTTGCAAACATTTTCCATGGCAACCAATATTTCAGCCAAAATACCATAGTTACAACAGTTAATGTTCCTTAAAATCTGTAGCAAATGAAACTTTCAAGAGGTTGCACAGTAACTGTGGTGATTTGGAGAGCTCAACTGAGCCTTTTTATCATTGATTTCCCCTGTGCATTATTATATTTTTGTTGATCTTACAATTGTCAACAGAGTTCATATCAAAAGGGATGTTTTAAACAACATTGTGCTGAAATATTAAGGAAAATATCTTCTTTTGTGTTTTGCGGAAGACAGAACATCATATGATTGGAAGCTTGTTTCTACCACAGGATTAAAAAAAAAAAGGTATTTACGATGTTTTATTCTGAGAAAAATTGTCAGAATCGCAAAATATAAACTCAGAATTCAGAGAAAAAAGTCAAGATTGCGAGATGTACAGTACACTCAGAATACTGAAGAGAAAAGTCTGAATATATATATAGTAAAAATTCTCAGAAAAAAGTTGGAATTGTGAGATATAAAATTAGAATTGAGGAAACAAGTCAAAATCGCAAGATTGCGAGGCAAAATCAAAATTCTGAGGGGAAAAAATTTAAAAATCACAAAATATAAACTCAGAGAAATAGTCAGGATTGCAAGATGTAAATTTGCAATTGCAAGAAGAATTCTGAGTTTATATCTGGTAAATCAGATTTTTTTTTCTTCTCAGAATTGCGAGTTTATATCTTGCAATTTTGACTTTTCTCAAAAGTCTGAGTTTACATCTCAGAATTGCGAGAAAAAAAGTCTGTGTTTTGGAATAGAAAGTCGAAATTACCTTGTTTATTTTGTTTTCCGTCACGTACATGGGCTTCCATACATATGAGTTTGGAACAACATGGAAAGTCTATATTTTGTTTATAAAATTCATATTTCTTCATGCTTAATTTTTAAAGGTGTAAGTTTGACAATTTACCCACAATGCCATCTGTTTCTCGTCATCTAGGTAACAGTGAATGCTTTTTTTTAAAATCTGAAGCGTGACATGCAACATTTACTGTGAAGTTCTTCTGCTCACTTCCATTCTCTGCATCTGTTATTGCATTTGTTGAGTGTTTGCTCGTAATGCGCAGTTTGAAATGGGTTTTTCAGAGGAACAGTGAGCTTTGAAGCTCTGTGAGTTCACTGTCTGATGGAATGAGGGAGTTCATCTTTGTTTGTAATGATGTTCATGTTTTGAGAGTGTGGAGTTAGTGCTGACAGCCGTTTTTGTTGTCACAGATAATGAGGACTGAAAACAGCCCTCTGTCACCGCATCTTCTGTGTGTGTGTGTGTGTGTGTGTGTGTGTGTGTGTGTGTGTGTGTGTTGGTATACACTGCATCTGGTCCCAGTTAAAACCACAGTTACTAAATTACACTGCGCAGACTTTTCCAAAACATATGAATGTTATGTACACAGAGACACAGAGAGAGGCGGTTTTTAATAGCTCCACTGTCACTCTTTGCATTTATCAGCCTCTATAATATCATTCATGAAACACAAGTGTTACATGCCTTGTTTTCTGTTCTCTCCCTTGTAACCTAGTTTTCCAGAGTTGCCTGATTATGTCATTCAGTTCACCTGTTGTCTGTTAATCATCTCATTAGTTCCCTTTGTTTGGTTCATGCTTATAAGTCCTCAGTTCTCCCTTAGTCTTTGTCCGTTCTCCGTCTATGTTAAGCTGGTTTCTGTGCCTGGTCTCCTGGATTTATCTTATTAAAAGGCTTTTCGTTGATCTCCTTTGTACTTGTGCAGTTTGTATCATCAACGCGTGACAGAAGAACGGACCAACCAAGGTTTGTTTGTTTTTTGCCATTTTGTTCCCTTTTTTTTTTTTGTATTTTGTTCATTTTTTCCCCACTCTCCTGTCACCATGGACATTCCGGTGACCATCTGCTGGAAGACCACTCATAGGACTTTTTACATCTCGCGAGCCTGACTCATTACCCTGGTCGACTCATTCCAGCCTGAGTGAGCGGTCAAAGGCACGCTTTCCATAGGACGGTCCCAGGGACAATTTCGCCGCATTTGCGGAGTGGGTGCTGGAGAATAATGGACTGTATTTCTCTTATCTGCCCCGCTGATGAGGACATCTACAGTCCCACTCCCAAACCAGAGGCGTGAGCCGGCAACCTCCGCACGTGCCTGAGGGAATGCTCATGGAGATCGAGGGCTTGGAGGGAAGCCCAGCCTTCACTTCCACCACTGAGGGTGAGCTGCTACTAGTCACTGGATATTATATTGAGGAACTAATGGATGTTTTTCAAGAGGACTTAATAGACTGGTTTGGGGAGGTAATAACATGTGCTCCTGAGTCTCCTATGTTTCCTGTGTCTCTGCTGGTTACGACCCAGCTCCTGTTCTCCTGTGTTCCCTCCCAGACTCCCTCTCCCACCTCCTCTCCTAAAACCAGCCAGTTCCCCCAGTCCTATCTTCGCTGGTGCCTGTCAGTCCCTCAGCTCACCCTCAGTCAGCGCCATCTGGGCGCTCTATACCGCCTCAGGATATCCAGTCTCCAGCTCCGCCTAGGCGTGAGACTAAAGACTCTGAGTCCTGGACTCCACCCCAGTTCTTCGATCCATCATCTCTGCCTTGGCTCCTAGCTCCCTCGTCTACACAGTGGCCCGTCATTCCTCCTTCCCTCCGGCTCCAGCTTCTTCCACAGTCGTTCTTGCTCTGATGCGGTCTTCCGTATCCATGCCTCCACCTTGGTTGCACTCTGGATCCTCGGTGTTGCCTTGGCTCTCCGTCTGCACCATCTGGGTCTATACCTCCAGTGGCTCCGTCTCCATCGTTCGTTCCCAGGGTGTTGTTAAGGCTTTCTCCACCATGGCTCCTCCCTCCTTCGACTCCGCCCTGGGGCTTCGTCCTGGCTGGTCTCTGAACCAACATCTGGCTCCTCCTGCTCCTGACTTCCTCTTGGCTCCTCCCACCCTTCACTCCCCCTTGGACTCTTTTGGACTATATTTGTTTCTGCCATTTCTCCTGCTCCATGCCCTCCTCCAGAACCACCAGCCTCCCTCTACTGTGAAGGGACGCTCCTTCCCAGGAGAGGGCGAACTGTTACATGTATGCCTTGTTTTATATTCTCTCCGTTGTGACCTATTTTTCCAGAGTTGCCTGATTATGTCATTCAGTTCACCTGTTGTCAGTTAATCATCTCATTAGTTCCCTTTGTTTGTTTCATGCTTATAAGTCCTCAGTTCTCCCTTAGTGTTCGTTCGTTCTTCGTCTATGTTAAGTTGGTTTCCATGCCTGTTCTCCTGGATTTATCTTATTAAAAGGCCTTCGTACTTATGCAGTTTGTATCACCAACGTTTGACAACAAGCAGAACACATTTCTGTGTAAAACATTTATAAAATCTCTTTGCATGCAAGTTGTCATTCAATTCAACACAACATTCAATATTCATTGTTTTATGAAGGATGAATGAGGCCCTGCACCAGCATCACACAGCCAAACCCCAAAACTGTTTTTATAGTTAAATAAACCATTAAAATAATAATAATAATATAGAAAATATATAAAAATAAAAAATTACCTAAAATAAAAAAACACATTAACTGAAATGTTAAATAAATAAATGTATTTTAACTAGTTGCTAAGGATTCTTTTTTTGTTTGACATACTAAAAATAAAAGTGAATTAAAAATGAATAAAAAGTATAGAAACATTTTTTTTAATAAAAAACTAATAAAAATACAAAACCAAAAAATTACTAAACTGACTAAAATTAAAGGTCACAACGGAGAAATATTATATATTACTCAATTCAATTTACACACACATACATAATTAAAAAAAAAATGATAATTAATATTATACGAATTATATTGATTACAATTCAATTATATATACACACACACACACACAGAGAGACACGTAATGAATTATTTTAGACTTTAATTAATTAATTAATTAATTAATTATGCATAGTATAATCATTATTTATTTTATCTATTTTAAAGTATCTATAAATGTTTCATTTTAAATGTCCATGAGTATTTTTTGTTTCAGATTAATCTATAGTAATTATAATGAGCTTATTTAACAACAATAGAATTCAAACCAAAGGAAACGTGTGTGTCAGAGAGAGTCCAGCTGAGATTTAGTTGTGTGTGTGTGTTTGTGTCATGTGTATGATGGATGAGTGTTCACATGAGTGTTCTTTAGAACAAACACAGCTATTGTCTGTATTTAAATGAGCATGTGTTGGGTTGATATTGAACACGGTGTAAACACACACACACACACACACACACACATACACACACACACATATATGCGGCTCGATCTGGTTGCTCCTGATAGCTTTGAAGTACCGGCTGCTCTTGGCGGTGTGTGTCCTCACGCTGGGTCAGTAATTAAACGTGATTTTTATCATAGTGCGGTGTGTAAATGATGAGTCTGGGGACGAGTGATAAACACTGTTGATTATAAGAGCTCATCAACGCTGCATTGCCTCTGCTTGACTTTGTGTCTAATACACACATACACACACACACACACAGAACGTGGATTGCTGGAGTGCCGTGTGTCGTTTCTGTTTGATCTATGATCACATTAATTGCCTCTGCTCTTATTTAAGGAATATTCTGGGTTATTTTTTGACATAATGTTTACGAACAGCATCTGTGGAATGCTCTTGAGTTCGACAGACATGGATTTTGACTTGTCCATATGATTGTACAAACTTACAAAAGAAGTCAAGCAAGGATACAAGAAACACTGCAAATAAACATATGAATAGGGCTGTGCTCATTCATTCATTCATTGTTCTACTTTCTGTTAGGGACCGACTTTATACATAACTATTTATTTATTTGTATTTATTAGTTTTAGTTTTTTTGTGGTACAGTACTTTCTACAAGAGTAAAGAGACCATATTTGTATATGAATATTCATTCATCTGATTATTAATGATAATATTATATATATTGACAATGATTTTGCATATTTTTTTGTGATATTGCATTAATACTTAAAGCCCTGAGTTTATTTATTTATTTATTCTGATTCTGATTCTTATGGTATTATTTTGTAATGTTAAAGTCATATTTGTGAATTGTTAATATAATTATGTATATAATGATTAATATGTATGATTAAATAATAATAATAATTTATATATATATATATATATATATATATATATATATATATATATGAATATATACGATATATATATATATATATATATATTATTAATTATTGACAATTATATTCTGATATACCGATCAATTTTGCATACTTTTTCTCATCAGTACTTCAGATCCTTATTTTTTTTTTATTCATTTGTTTAAAATTCCGACACTCATGATCATTTTTGTAAGGGTAAATAGACTAAATATTTGTGATTTTTACAAATAAATAAATGTTAGTCAATTTGATTATTATATACTGATATTGATATATATTGATATTAATTGATATTAATATGAATTTTTCATTATTTTTCTCTTGCTATTGCATAAATACTTTTTCTCCATTGTTTATTTATATTTAGGTAACACTTTAGAATAAGGTTCCATTAGTTCATGTTAGTTAACTACTTTAGTTAACATGAACTAAGCAAGAACAATAGCTGTATTTTCATTAACTAACATTAATAAAGATTAATACATACAGTAATAAATGTATTGTTCATTGTTTGTTCATGTTAATTAATACAGTAACAAACATTAACTAATGGAACCTTATTCTAAAGTTTTACCTATTTTTATTTAATAATCTGTCTGTCTGATTGTTATTATTTTATTTTATTTTATTATTGTTTACTTTTTCATTTATTTGCATTCGTATCATTTCTGCAGTCCCGTTTAATGAAGCAGCAGCTTGTCTGAATAATCTTGGACAAATTCGATATGCCATGTGCGGTAGAGAGATTAAAACTGATTCCCTCCAGAATGTCTTGGCCCATAGACACCCATTAGAAATTCATTGGTGTAAACATGATTCTGCTCATTTTTACAGATTATTTTCTGTAGTAGCTGACGGCATGTCTCTGATGCCATCGATAGAGGTTAAGTTGTATTTAACCTGGAATATTCCTGCAGTAGTGGACCATTCACTGTTCATCAATAATACACTCACACGCTCCGGAAGGTTAAGCTAATAAACGTGACCCCTCTCGCGCTCTTTTGTCGTGCGAAAGATCCCAGCTTGGTCTTTAAGCCCCATTATTAAGAGAGTTAATCATCTGAACCAGCGCCGGACCCTCTGGCACCTGAGAGGAGAGACGGTGAGAAGAGCACTGGAGAACAGCCAGAGAAACAGAGAGCTTTCAGAGGACTCAAGGTCCTTCCACACTAGTCCCAAATTTTTGCGTGCGTTTTTTCACTTTTTTTTTTCATATTTGTCATCCTTTTCTATCAAAATGCATGTTACGGATGCGAAAACACAGATAATCGAAACTGATACGAATATATTTGTGATGGACGTAAGTTTCGGAGGCAGTGTGTAAATGTGACTGACACAACGTGAGGTCGCATTTATTTTTCAACGTGCGAAAATTTCGGACTCCATGTGCAATGCCTTTACTCTGCACTTCAGGAGCATTTCATTTGTCCCTTATGATGTTAGTCAAGGTTTTCCTCTACCATAATTCAGTTTTCTACGATGATTTTCCACCTTCTCTCTGACCTTTACATACTTTCTGTTAGGGGTGGAAGGAAAAAATAAATTGTGCTTCGATTCTACAAACTGCTTTGACTGTGTGTTAAGCTTTCCAAATGAATGCTTTTTGTTCATTCACATATTAATTCATTTCATGTATTCATTCATTTGTTCATTCCTTTGTTCTTTCATTTATACGTAGATTCATTCCTTCATTCTCATTTGTCTGCTCATTCATAGAGTCATTTATTTATTCTTGTTTGTTCATTCGATTCGTAGATTCATTCCTTCATTCTTGTTGGTGTTTGTTCATTTGTTCATATATTAATTACTTGATTCTTGTTTGTTCATGCGATCATAGATTAATCTTGTTTGTTCATTAGTTTATAGATTCATTTCTTCATTCTTTGTTTTTTTAATTCTTCTTTCATTCATTCTTGTTTGTTCATGCGATCATAAATTCATTCCTTCATTCTTGTTTGTACATTTGTTCATAGATTCATTCTTTCATTCTTGTTTGTTTGTTGATTCATAGATTCATTCATTCTTGTTTGTTCATTCATTCGTAGATTCATTCCTTCATTCTTGTTTGTTCAGTTGTATGTTCGTTTATTCATAGATTCATGCCTTTATTCTTGCTTGTTTGTTCATTCGTTCGTAGATTCATTCCTTCATTGATTCATAGATTCACTCATTTATTCTTGTTTGTTTACGTGATCATATTAATTCTGGTTTGTTCATTAGTTTGTAGATTAATTCTTTCATTCTTGTTTGTTTGTTCGTTCATAGATTTGTTCTATCATTGTTCTTTTGTTAATTTCTCCGTAGATTCAGTCATTCATCTTAGTCTGTTCATATGGTCCTAAATTAATTCATTATTTTATAATTCGTAATTTTTGCTCTTTTTTTAATTTGTTAGTTTATTACTTTTCTGTTTATGTGTCTATTACTGTGTTCTTTCATTCATTACTCATTGATTGATTCATCTGTTTATTCATGTGTTCATTGATTTTTGTTCATTCACGTTCACTTGTTCATTCATCCATTCTTGTCTTTGCTTTTATGTTTTAAAGCTATATTTAGATATATATTTATAACTAAATATATAAGTTTAATAGTTTACATTTGGTATTCAATGAACCCATGAATTAACACGAAAAGTAGGTCAAGAATCATTTTAGGATTAAGTCATGATTCCAAGAAATGAATCACACCGGATCGTGAGGTGCCTAAAGATGCCCACCCCTACTTTACATAGGTTTCAGGCCTTGTATTTGAAGAGTATCAGTTTTGTTTGTGTGTTTAAATAGAGTAAATAACAGAGAGACTGTTTGTGTGTATTAGATTAATCTGGGATTTAAATAAATGAGTCATCTCAGATCATTTATCTCATAATAACATCTGCAAACACGACACCGACCCAAACAAAACAGATGTGGCTCTCGACCCGTCATTAGATAGCATGGCTGTGCGGTGACCCGTTAATGGAAAGTAATGTACCCTAAAGAGTGTTAATTTGGGGTGAAAGCAGCTCTGTGTGTGTGTGAGACAGTCAGAGAAGAGTTATGAGCCGGACTGCGTGCCCTCGGACGGGTCAGCGGGCATCTAATGGAGGCATTCAATAATAATCTGACGCTCGTGCCATGTGTGTGTGTGTTAGTGTAATGTTAGTATCCGGTATATGTATTGATGCGTCCAGAAATCGATGCGTCCTGGGTTACGATCCATCCATTATGTGCATGTGTGTGTCTGTGTAATTTTGAAGATCTCTGCATTTATGCAGGAAGTGAAATTGCACTACACTTTATTTTTAGTATTTTACTAAAAATAAAGGTGCTTCACGATGACATACAGTAGAAGAACCTATTTTGTCTAAATGGTTTCATAAAGAACCTTTAACACCTTTAACACAAAAGCTTCTTAGTGGTGAAAGACGGTTCTTCAGATTATAAAAGGGTCAGAAAGAGATGCTTCTTTAAAGAACCTATGACTGAATGGTTCTCTGTGGAACCATAAATGGTTCTTCTATGGCATCGGTGTGGAGAACCTTGTAAGCACCTTTATTTTTAAGAGTATATAGACATAAACAGGAGTGATTTTAACTGATCGGTCCATCAGTTCAGTCTTTTTGTTTGTTCATTCATTCATTTATTCTGTCATTTGTTCATTCTTTCATTAGTTTAATTTATTTGTTTATATGTTCATTTATTAATTCATTATTTTGGTGGGTTATATGCTTGTTCTTTCGTCGGTTCATTTATTACCGGTTGTTCTGTTCTTTTGTCTGTTCATGTCTGATTCATTATTTTGTTGATTGATTCATCCGTTCATTTGTTAGTATATTTTATTCATTTATTTGTTCATTAGTTTATTAGAGTTTTATTCATTTATTCCATCATTTGATTATACGTTCATGAGTTTGTTCATGTGTTCGTTTATTCATTCATAATTCATGTTGTTTCTTTTGTCTGTTCATTCATGTATTCAGTTATGTTCATTTGTTCATACATTAGCTTATTTGTCAGTTTCTATGTTCTTTGATTGATATTAGTTTATTCTGTCATTTGTTCATTCTTTCATATATTCAATGTATCTTCAATTGGTCATTACTGTGATTGATGTTTGTTTTTTTGTCTGTTCATTCATTTATTCAGACTTGTCTATTTGTTAATTTGTCCATTTATTACTTTATTTCAGTTCACTTGTCTATTTCTGTATTCTTTGATTCATTAGTTTGTTGTATGATTCATCCGTTCATTTATATGTTCATTTATTTTTGTCCATTTGTTTATTAGTTCATTCATTTATTCCTTTGTGAGTTTGCTCTTTTTTTATTCATTTATTCATTCATTACTTTAATAGTTCATGTCTTTTTTGTTTGTTCATTAGTTCATTAGCTCATTCATTAGATTATTTGTTCATTTGTGTGTTCTTTCATTGGTTTGCTTTTGATTCCTTCATTCATTTATTCATATGTTCATTGATTTTTGTTCATTCTCATATTCATTATTTTGTTCTTTGATTAGTTCCTTCATAGGTTCTGGTTCATTCATTCATTCATTATTTATTTATTATTATTATAATTTTTTACATTTTTAACATGTTTGTTGTTTTTTCTGTTCATTCATTTATTTATTCAGGTTCATTTGTTCATTCATTAGTTTTATTCATTCCGTTCTTAAGTCTATTTCTGTGTTTGTATTTATTAGTTTGTTGACTGATTCTTTCATTCCTATGTTCAGTGATTTTTGTTCATTCATTAATTTATTAATTCATCCATTCTTGTTTGTTCATTCGTTACTTTGTAATATGTTCATTGATTTATTCATTCTTATTTTCAGTGATTTTTTTTGTTTATTCACATTCATTAATTTGTTAATTCATCCATTCATGTTTGTTCATTAGTTCATAGATTTATTCATTCATTTGTTTGTTTAGTTGTTCATTTATCCATCTGTTCATTCATTTATTAGTCAGTTTATTCGAAGCAGAAATGTTGAATGATGAGGGAGTGTAAGGGAGAACGTCAGAGATCTCACAACGTCATGTTTATTTGAACTTGAGCTAAAAATAAGCAGCAGTTACTCCATTAAGCAGGGATCAGTTAGAGATAACTGTGAGATCTTGTTTCATAATGAGACCCAAAAACAGGCCTGCACCAGTTTCTGCATGTGAAGTCTCTCCGGACCCCAAACGAGCTCAGCAGACACACATTACAGTATAAGAGGCTCTGAGAAAACTGACATTTGTGAATAAATTGGCTTAATGGGGATTTTTGTCGCAAAAGTTTATTCTGTGATATTGAGAGATGTGTTATCTATTCTAAACCTAATTTATGCTCATTTTATACAGTGTTTCAGTTATATGTACACCACCAATCAAAATAAATTTAATTGCAATTTAAAATAACTGTTAATAGTTATATTGTGAAATGCTATTACAATAAAAAAAACAGTTTTATATTGTAATATATTTTGAAGTGTAAATTAAAATATCACTTTTGAGTAGTAATATTGTGAAATATTATTAGAATTTAAAATAACTTTTATATTGTAATATAAGCTAAAATGTAAATTAAAATATCCCTTTTGATTATTAATATTGTGAAATATTATTGCAATTTAAAATGTCTTATATTTTGTAATTCATTTCAAAATGTAAATTAAAATGATCACTTTCATACATCCATGCTAAATCAAAGTATTAATTTCTTTCAAAAATCTTACTGCCCTCGTGTTGGAATTGCTGATTTGCAAACCTGTCATCTAATTGAAATTGTGAAACGCATCTAAAAGCAGTGCACTACACTCTGTTTCCCACTCACTTCCTGATGCTTCATGTCATCTGTGTTTTTTTTCCCAGGTGATGATGACTTCCTGTTGGGGTTGGGTGAGCTGCCGGAGACCTTCCCCAGTGACCCTCCAGAGCCTCTCCCACACTTCCTGCTGGAGCCGGAGGACGCTTACATCATCAAGAACAAAGCTGTCAATCTCTACTGCACGGCCACACCTGCCGCTCAGATCTACTTCAAATGCAACGGCGAGTGGGTCCATCAGAGGGAGCACACTATTGAGGAGCGGGTGGACGAGACATCGGGTCAGTCGCACACACACACCATCACTCTCCTTTATGGGTCGGAAACATTACAGTGCAATAAAAATGTGATAGCCCTGCTTTATTCATGGTTTTCATTGCTAAAGGTGCTGCTAGAGAGATAGATAAACCCCTTCCTGACATCTACAGGTTTGTGTATTATTTATGTAATGTTATGAGAGCTTTTTTATGAAGGCTTCTTTATATGACTGCTACACAGGGAGTAAAGTTAGTCTAGTCAACACCAAGTGTGACCAGATACACGACCTAGACCACTTTCATTGACTGCTCCATGTGGATACATATGGAAGTTTTTTTCTCCACAGGATAAAAAAAATACAAATATTACAACTTTTAATCTCACAATTCAGACTGGGTTTATTGGTTTTTTTTTAGTTTATTTTTTTCAATTTTTTCGATTTTTGTGTTTTAATTTTTTGGTTTATTTTGTGCAGAAAAAGTCTGAAAAAAAAAAATCTGAATTCTGAGATAAAAAGTCACTATTACACTTTTTTATATTCTGTAGCTTTTATTCTGAAATGGGCTTCCAAAGATACGAGTTAACAGTACGGATCATTTCAAAGTAGCTTCACATTAATAAACAGGAAAATATGTATTCAGTGTATAAGTTTTAAAACAAATTGTATTCTGTGTTTGAGTATTTTTATTCATATTAGTTTAGTTTAGTGTTGTTTTTGTTCTGTTGTATGTTTGTTTTTGTTTTGCAAAGTTAGTGTCATCCAGAAGGTGTTGGAGAGTTAGTGTTACAAGTGAAATAATTGGGTAAATAAGATATGCACTCTTAATGATAAAGGTGTTTTATTGGTTTTATGGTTTCATGAAGAATCTTTAACATGCATTTCCATTGTACAGTAGGTGCTGTTTAAAGGTGCTTCACACTAACAAAAACCTTTCGCTAAATGGTTCCTTGAGGAACCAAAAATCTTTGTTTTGCGGCATTGTTTTGGTTTTTAAGAGTGTTGTTCAGCAAATCACAGTGTCTGTTGTCTTTTTCTGTCACGATTCTGTAGCTCAAACAGTATAACATAGTATTAGCAATGCCATTGTCACGGGTTCAGTTCCCAGGGAATGCATGAACTGTATGTATACCTTCAATGCAAAGTCAAAGCATATGCCAAATGCATAAATGTCTTTTTCACACTGCGAGAACAGAACACAGAGTACAAGCCAAGAACAGTGAGTGATCTAGGTTCACTATTGATGATAGTCAAACGCTAATATGCTACAATTCATAGGTTAAATGTGCACCAAGTAATTTTTTCCCACTTTCAAAAAGTTTCATAAAAGGAAATTTGAACGTACAGTAACAAACAGTATGGGCATTGGCATATTGGTTAAAGCATTGGTATATTTAGGAAGATGAATAAGTGCCAATGCAACATAAATTAAAGATTTTAATTTTCTACTACTACATTCAGAAGTTTGTGGATTGTAAGACTTTTTAATGTTTAAAGAAGTCCCTTCTGCTCACCAAGGCTGCATTTATTTGTTAAAAATACAATAAAATCAGTAATATTGTGAAATATTATTACAATTTAAAATGACTGTTTTCGATTGTAATACATTGTAAAATTCAATTTATTCATGAATTTTCAGCATCATTATTCCAGTCTTCAAATTTGCTGTCACTTTTGATCAATTGTTGAATAAAAATAATAATTGGCTTACTCCAGACTGAATGAGAAATCTAGCTATTGAATAAGACAGTTTAGGGTAATGTTTCACCTACTGTATAGCATGCAACACTTTTAAAATGAAACTAAGCATTAGCTCTCACATATCTGCATGTGTTTTAGGCTTAATGTTTGCTGCAGAAGACAGAAGCACTGCCATGCATTTCGAGGTTGGGAAAGCTACAGTATAGCAGCCCTCCACTAATGTTCGATCATTCAGAATGAAAATAGCACATTTTGGCCGAGGCTGAAGCGCAGTCACCTCACCGCAGTAGAAACCGACACGAGCCACTCTCGGTGTGGGCGAGCGAAGAGCTCAATTCATTACGCAGAGGTTAACAAGCTCCTATTGAGCTAATGACTCTAATGGATCTTTGATATCAACCCGCCGCAGTAATTCTGCTCTAATATCTCTGCGGTGGAAACTTTACTGTCATAATCACACCTCGGATATTACTCGGGGTCAGAGCGTGGAGTTATTATGGGTCGCTGAAACGGAGCCGACTGCTCTAAACACCGTCATTGAACTTTAATGTGCAATGGTAATGTTTATCATAAAAAATTATAGTGCGTGTGAGAGAGAAAGAGATTTAGAGAGATAGAGCGAGAGAGATATAGTTTATGCTTTTAATTAGATTTCTGTCAGAGGTCTGTCTTTGTTCGCCGGCCGCAGGCTCCCTGTGGCATCGCTATCTGTCTCTATTTGGGATGGTGTAATATCGTTATGAATCAATTTCATTGTTCGTTTTGGCGATTGTGAGTAAACAAGGTTAAATCTGTTCTTGTCATGAAAGCTGGTGTGTAATCGGCTCACGGTGTGCGCAATGAGTGTTTTGTGTGTCTAAATTGTGCAGACGATTCAGATTGAGCCTCATTATCTGGTTCAGTCAGAAAGACTCTTTCCTGCTGCGGTCTTCGTCTCAGAGGGCCTCGTTTAAACAGACGTTTTAGTATATTTACACAGAACGGCATTCAGAAAAACGTCTGCCACATTCACAATGTCAAGGAAGTTTGCATTGTTTTCTAAAAGACTGGTCATTTAGCTTTTGGTGGGAAATAGTGATGGGATTTGAGCTCATAAAAACTGAATGTATAACATGTATAATTAGAAAAAATAAATACTTCATCTAATATTTTAAGATATGAAAAATCTGGAAGCCCGTTTCCACCACTGAATAAAAATAAAAAAAGGTTATTGCGACTTTTATCTCGCAATTCGGACTTTTTTTCTCAGAATTACCAGTTAATGTCTCACAATTCTGACTTTATAACTCACAGCTGCGTGTTTTAAAAGTCAGAATTGTGATTGTGTATCTCACAGTTCTGATTTTATTTCTCAGAACTGCAACTTTGTCACGTAATTGCGAGTTTGCGTCATGCAATTATGAGGAAAAAAGTCAGAATTGTGAGATAAAAAGTCTCAATTACCTTTTTAATTTTTTTTTATGTTAGAAATTGTTGTTATGTTATTGTTGTGCTACACAGTGATGATATGACCAATAAGTTATAAAAACATTACTTTACATTTTTACTTTGTCAATTTACATTACTGTAACTCCTCAAAATAACTAAAGCGATTTTCAGCTTTAATTTATGTTGTATGAGCTTCAACTCATTTTTTTTTTAGCAATTTTTAGTTTTATTTTATTTGTTGTGAATTTAACAGCTAAATTGATTGTACTTAAAAATTAATCTGGGATTATATTTAAACGTCTCAGTCTTAACACTCTTTTATTGAAAATATAAACTATTATTCAAAAGTTTGGGGTTGGTTTTTAAAGCTTTTGAAATAGATCTCATCAAGGTTGCATTTATTTGATCAAAAATATAGTAAAAAAAATTGGGAAATATTAAAGGGGTCATATGATGCTGCTAAAAAGAACATTATTTGGTGTATTTGGTGTAATGAAATGTGTTTATGTGGTTTATGGTTAAAAAAAACACATTATTTTCCACATACTGTACATTATTGTTTCTCCTCTATGCCCCGCCTTCTGAAACGCGTCGATTTTCACAAGGCTTATCTCTCTGAAAAGCGACGTGTACTGTGATTGGCCAGCTATCCAGCGCGTTGTGATTGGCCGAATGCCTCAAGCATGTGACGGAAATGTTACGCCCCTTAACATATTGTGAAGCCTTGTCTGGCCGGAGCAACGAGACAAAAATGTAAAACCCATTATAAACGTGATATAAACATGATTTCTAGTCGTGTTTTCTCTTGGATGGCAAAAACAAAGTAGTCAACGAAACAAAGTCACACACCTGGCCTTGAGTGAGCAGAGGCCGGAGGCCTAGAGTGAGCCGCGGCCGGCTTGAGAACGGTGCAGCAGGCGGATTCTACGAAGGAGCGTACCTTGGTCTTGCAGCAACAACATGTGACGACCCCGGGCTGGACTCCGCTTCGTCCACGGTGAAAGCCGATTCAGCGATCCACAGTGCAAAGTTGATGTATTTCCTCAGCGACCAGCACAGATCAGCTCCAGGCATGACGAAGCGGATATCATCCTCTTTTGGAAGGCCAAACAAAGTAGTTTTGCTTTCACAGTGAAACAGCATCTATATGACATGGCAGTGGCGGCAACAACAATACTACAACCAGAATAAAAGTTATGCATTCTTTCTTTGTCTGAACATCTGGGCAGCGTTATGCAAATCTTCCCACATAGTGACATAGATATGTGGGGCGTGTTAGAAAGAGCTGTTTCAGTGGGGCATGGACGAGTCTCAGCTTTTATAAAGAATATCTCTTTGGATTTGAGACTTTAGTGTTTGCAACTTAACAGATCTTTTTTTATTCACCAAGAGATTGTAACATTCCGAAGAGAAAGGAAAATTTTAAATCGCATCATATGACCCCTTTAACATTTAAAATAACACATGACATGCAAGAAAAAATAAATAAATTGTGCACATTTACTAATTTACTAACAATTTACTAATTCGTTCCCTCGATGTACTAAAACGTGCACACGATTGCTATTTTGTTCCCTCGATTTGCTAAATCGTGCGCACAATTTACTTATTCATTCTCTCAATTTATAAATCGTGCACACAATTTATAAATCGAGGGAATGAATTAGTAAATCGTGCACACTTCGTGCTGCTTCATATTTTTTTGTAGAAACCGTAATATATATTTTTGATGAATATTTTTGATGAATACCACATTTCAAAAGAACAGGATTTATTTGAAATAAAAATCTTTTATTATAGATTATAAATGTCTTTACTGTCAACTTTGATCTATTTGTTGCATCCTAGCTGAATAAAACAATTTATTTCTTAAAAAAAGTAATGATAATCTTACTGATCCAAAACCTTTGAACAGTCTTCAATGATCCAGATTCTTGTCTGTTCTTGACAGATGGCCCAAAGAGAAAATCAGAACTCATATTCCCAATAATCCAAAACAAAAATGTGTGTGTGCTTACATTGATTTTCTGTCTGTGTTTATGTATTTGTGCTTTTACATGCTTTGTGTGTTTTTATGCTTGCAAGGCAGCGCTGTATTGATATTCATCCAGCAGTCATTGTTAGAGGTGTTTTTAAGGCGGCAGTATTATTGCTTGTGTTCATTGTGCTTTGAAAAAAATTAAAAAATAAATAAATGTTAAGGTTCAGTGTGAGTCTTCCTGCAGTGATTGTGCTTCAGACGTGAACGATTCCTCAAATCATGTGTTATTGAGTAGAGGTGTGCTGCTACTTTACTGAGTGATCAGACAATACAAAAAGTGAAAAGAATCCAACAGACTTACATTGGTCTATAGATATTACTATTGTTTCACTCACTGCATTGAATTCATGACTGTATTTTTCACCTCATCCTGTGTGAATCCTGCTCTCGTCTCCTTCATATTAGTCTCAGCCTCAGACGTCATGCCCACGGACCATTGGCTGAATGTCTGATGCATATTGGACACAAAAGCAGAAACACTTCAGGAAATTCAAAGTTGTCATTGAATTGGTTAAATTATACAGGATTTCCGGGAGACGTGTGTGTCGCGTTCTTTAATGTTCCACCTGGAAACAAAGATGCCATGACGCCAAACCCCCTCACGAAAGAAGAAAGCCATCGTGTTTACAACTGTGACGACGAGTGCTTATATTTCCTCAAAAGTATGTGAAATATTTAAAGTTTGCTGCATAGAATCTTTAAAAACGTCCGAGAGTTTTACACAACTGTTTAACTGTTATTGTGGTGACATTTCCACGCCCCGAAACGTGACGCTGAAAAGAAACGAACTGTGATTGGTTGTTTGACATGTCGGTCAAACAGCCTCATGGCCGGGCCTTAGCCAATGAAAGCTGCCATGGGTTCCAGACCTTCAGTCGTCAGCCTGAAGGTCTGGCTACGCGAGACTAGCTTCATATCTGCTTGACCATGAGTGATGTTTGTTAAAACATTCATGTGTGTAAGTGTGTGTCTTTTCACCTCACTCCTTCTGTTCAAGGCTGCAGGTTTCTGCCGTTCACATCCAGCATTCTGCACCAAATGCTGCCATAAACACAAACACACACAGCACTAAACAAATAAACACAGAGGTTAAGTGTGAACTATTGATTTCTATCAGGGAATATGTCATGGAGACATTGAAGGGCTCATTATTTATACATGTACAACAGAAGTGCAGTGCTGTCTGATGGCAGAGCACTAAAATATATATAAAAACATCATGCGACATGTGTGTGATCGGCACTGGAGTAGTGGGAGATAGATGTAGCCTCAGAATCTGTTCACGGGGCATCTGAGGAACTTTGCACACAAAAATGTCAACAGCTCTATCAAAATGACAGGCCTGATTTATGCAATTTCATGTGAACATTGTGTAAAACATTTTACAGCATTTTACATGGTCATACAAATTTGGACAAAATGAGGGAAATGTTCTCGAATAAGCACTAGTGTTATTTTAGTATCACATATATAATATTATAGATTATATATATATATATATATATTTATACTTATTTTATTTTTAGCTCTTTTAGTACTTAAGGATAAACTAAATGCCTTGGCAGCTAGCTGACATAAAATAAGTTTAAGTTTTAAATTTAATTTAGAGATTTAGCTGACAAAAAAGTATATAGGAACCCCTTCTGTAACCTTACGTAGTCATGCTGATTTAGTCAAATCAAAAAATATTTTTGTGACTCTACAAAGGACAATGAACTATGGTATTAATTATGGTTTAATTTAATACTATGAATTATTGTATAATTTATGGTATAAAAAAATTGACATTAAACAGTAAAGGAACATTCCCAGAAGTCCCTACATGACACACATGATTATATTTTACATAAATAAATCTTTAAAGATTTTTTTATTTTTTTCTCAATTTGTTTTGTAACATTTTGTCATTATTTTTTGTTTTATTATTTATTTGTTTTGTTTGTTTATTTGTATTTTTATTTATTTAATTTTTATTTAATTTCTGTCAGCCACACATCTGCCAGTTTTTTTTTTTTTTTATACATGAATTTAACAGGATATTTTTTTTTACATGCAGTCTAATATCTTTTGAAGACATGCTCTCATTCAGAGAAGTCCAGGTATTGAAGCAGGGTTGGGCATGAAGCTGAAATGTTTGCACATTTAATGCATTTGACACACACTTTTATCCTATCTGACTTAAATTGCATTCAAACTGTACGGTTTATAATTTCGAACCCATGACCTTGAGATTGCTAGCTCTGCCGTTTGAGCTAGAGGAACGCTTTGAGACGGGAATGTTTACACAAAAATCCTGTCTCTTGTTTAGTTAGCAACATGAAAAGAAAGCGTTCTTGGCATATTTTTAGATATGTTAGGAAAGGCAAACACAGCCATCCTGAAGCTTCTTTGATCAGCTGACTCTCACAAAACTCACGCAGCTACACTTTCTTTGCAAGTACTTGTAATGCAGATATTTTCATTGGATTGCCTAGTTACATAAAAAAAAAAAAACATTTCATTTAAAATGTGCAATCAGATTAGCTGTTTTGGCTAAAATCTGTGCATGTTTTCAGTCAATGTGGACCAGACACTGTGCCGATAGTCAAACGTCTGGCGACATGAGTCTGATGTGTGTGTGTGTGTGTGTGTGTTTGCAGGTTTGGTGGTGAGGGAAGCACGGATCGAGATCTCCCGGCAGCAGGTGGAGGAGTTGTTTGGTTTGGAAGATTACTGGTGCCAATGTGTCGCCTGGAGCTCCGCAGGAACTACCAAGAGCCGCAAGGTGCACGTCCGCATCGCATGTGAGTATAAACACTCTCTCTCTCTCTCTCACACACACACACACTGCTTTAATGAGAAGAGTCTTTGCTCTGTCTGCTTTGACTGCAGGTGATTTTTCTGTCTGACAGACACTTTGGCTTCATGTTTATTGACACACACATACACACACACACACACACACGGTCTGTGAGGAAGTCTGTAAGCTGGCTGAAGGTAATGGAGCATTTATGTAGATCAGAGTCTGCTGACAGGAGACAGTCTGGAGCACACAAACACACACACACACGCAGGGGACTGTCTGGACATCGCTTTATGGTCGTATTAATCTTGTTAATTTCCTGCAGTTCATCTTGAGTGTGTGTGAGTTGGGAGCAGGTTATCGGTGCGGCCCAAGGGCACTTCACTCTCCCTCTGTCGTCTCGGGCTCACTGTGTGTGTGTGTGTGTGTGTGTGTGTGTGTGTGTGTGTGTGTGTGTGTGTGATAGACACAGAGACACGGAGACTGAAACCAACTGGCAGAACAACACAAGAAGCTTCCTCTCATCTGGATGCTTTCAGGATCAGAGCTAAATAAATCAATACGACTTTGGAATTGGTGGATGGATGGATAGACAGACATATAGATAGTTAAACAGACATAGATAGATAGATAGATAGATAGATAGATAGATAGATAGATAGATAGATAGATAGATAGATAGAGACTTCATTCATCTAACATGGTTGTATGTTTCAGGTTTGTCTAGAGTGAGCAACTTAGAAATTAGCTTAAATTAAAAACAACAGATTTTGAATGGAAAGTCCCCAGATGTGTAAATGTATTTACAAAGTTGTTTGTGTGTGTTTATTGACTCATTCAGTCATACTATTGTGAGCAGAGGGGCATTGTGGGAACTCTCAGCTGGGTTATTTTATGGGTGATTGAACAGGGCAGAAATTCTCTCTCTGTCACACGCCAGCACACACAAGATACAAACACACTCGCACAAAAACACACTCACAGACGTACAGCCGCTATCACAGAGAGAGAGACGGACATGACAGGAAGATTGAGCAAGATGATAGATTATCTCACCGATTCACCACCGAACACAAATTTAGTGCCCAAATAAATTCATGTCCTGCATGTGTGTGTGTGTGTGTGTGTGTGTGTGTGTGTGTGTTTGGAGGTGATGGGTTCATATGGATCACCACTACAACACTTTTTGAAGGTTTGTTTGGATTGTGATAGATGCTACAGGTCTGTGTGGGAATGTTTATGACATTTTTGCAGTTTAGAAAGAATGTTATTCATGTTATATTTAAGAATTATTAGAAAAGCCTATTTCTATGGAAACTGTACAGCTTGCAGTTTCTGTAAGATGATAAGTTATTTTTAGTTGTTATATTTGATTAGTGACTAAAAATTGCACATTTTATACATTATTAATTTATATTATATTTTGTATAATATAATTTTCTAATAATCTATCTATCTATCTATCTATCTTCCTATCTATCTATCTATCTATCTATCTATCTATCTATCTATCTATCTATATAATCTTTAAATAATGTTATATAATTTATTTTATACATTTTATAATATATTTATATTTTTTTTAAATATTTTTCGTAACTTGGGCATAGTGATGTTATATTTCTGAATGTTGTATTTGTTTTATTTCTTATGTGATCTTTTTAGAAAATTTATATTTAATATGTCTTATATTTGACTAGTTTAGTGACTTAATATTTTATACATGTTTAGTCCAGAGATTGGGTATAGTGACAGTATATATTTTTAATTTTATTAGTTACTAAATTCTATTATATTTTATTAGTTTTAGGTCTGTATATAGTGATAAGTGTTTGATTATATTTAATTAGTGTAGTGATGTGAACAATGTTATGTTTGATATGGTATTAGTTTAGGAGCAGAATATGATTGTTTTTTTTTATTCATTTTATATATTATTGGTTATATATTATTGGTATATACTGACATGTTATATTTGGTATATGTTGTGTTCCTGTGGCTCAGTGGTAGAGCATTGCGTTAGCAGCGCAAAAGGTTGTGGGTTTGATTCCCAGGGAACCCATGTTAGGTAAAAAAATGTTAGTCTGAATGCACTGTAAGTCGCTTTGGATAAAAGCGTCTGCTAAATGCATAAATGTATGTGCATTTATATTTGATTAGTTAGTGAACTTAAATATTGTATATTTGATATATTATTAGTTTAGGCACTGTGTGTAGTTAAATAAACAAAAATAAATGTTATTTGATTATTTTAGTAACCTAAAAATTAGTTTAGAGTCTTGGTATATAGGAATTGATGTTATATTTGATTAGTGGCTAAATATGTTATATTAGATGTTATATTAGTGACTTTGATTGTATTAGATTAGTGACTAACCTTAAATATATGTTATATATTATTAGTTTAGGCATTGTGTTAAGTGCTAAATAC